>NC_071101.1:34017500-34155000 GCF_024256425.1 Clarias gariepinus | reverse complement strand
ACTGCTAAATAATGGAATGTCTCTGTCGATGCTTAAGGTTTAAATAGTAGCCGTACTTGTGCCTTTCTCCTTGTTTGTACTTCCTCCTCATTTGGGAGCTCATAACCACAATTTAACATTTTTGTAAAAACTTGGACAACTCCATCCCTAAATGGGTATACTAGAAAAAAAGTTTTTTTTTTTTTGGTTTAGGAGAAAGGTGGAAGAATTGCATCCCTTTGCAATGTCACCATTACCTCTCTGATGGTGCTTGGTAAACATATACATTTCTAAATGCCTTTTCAATTAACCATGAAGTGGAATTATTTCACAGCTACATTAACTTTTGGGTTCTGGGGTTAAATCAGAGTTAAATTGACAGCTAGAGTGCTAGGTTGTACAATAACCTTTTCCACATAGAGCTCTTAATATTGGTTAGAGAAAAGTATAGGAAAAGTATACGGAAAACACAGAAATGATGGTAATTCACCTACAAGCTGCCACCATCCTTAAGAAACACAAATGAATCCGTGACACAGCATGGCTTACCCTAAAAATAAAAAAAGGCAAGTAGAAAACAACTTTTAAAGAGGAATTGACAGATCAATGTATGTTTATTCCTCCTGCAGGAAGTTTAAAACCAGTTTGTCTCATGTTAAGTAACCCGTGGTTCTGATAAAAAAGGTGTAATGTGAAAATATGAGATAAAACACGGGTTGTTAGAGCAAACATATCCACAGCATGTGCCAGATTATGTCACAGCATCACGTAAAACTGGCTGGACAGAATTTAATTAGACTTTTGCAGTACTTACATATCTTTCTTGAGTTTAACCTGCACCATAAATTAAATCTAAAGATGTGTAAAAGCGATGTTATGAACAGGTATTGGCCGGATTAAATAAACTTCTTTAACAGAAGCAACTAATAAGTTACTTGCTCATTGTAAACAAACACATTCACCAATTGATATTAATTAGAAAAGGTAAACTAAATATTTTTTACTGGGAGTAGTTAATATTTTCACAGCTGAAATAACAGCCGATAAGAGTGTATAAAAGGATTTCCACACACTGGAGTCATTTTAAGACAAAACTTAATCTTTATCTGACCTACTTTTTTGATTGCTCATCTGTGATTCACTCTCCAATTACCAAACAGGGAGTGCATTTGTCTGACGATGAGAAAAGAACAACACATGGCATAAGATACTCAAACTCAATTATTTAATATTTTGGTGGTAAGGCCTTGGCATAGAGCTTAGGTGCCAAAATGTATCCAAAAAGGGCCGGGATGTGTGCAAGCTTTAATTCAACAAACTAATGGTATGGTGTTATTATCACCATGCTTTACAAAGGGGGCCTTGTTTTTTGGATAATGAGCAAGACTGACATACTTTATCTTATGGAAGAATAAAAAGTGTAAAGTTTTGTGTTTCCCTGTTTTTTTTATCGCAGTAACACTTTTGTTAGCATCCCTTTTAAGTTTACAATACCATTTGGTGAGCAAATAGAGAGAGAGAGACAACAACTGATAGCACATCAAGTTCTGTTGTTTTATGCGCGGTAACTCCACTATAGATACTTGTGTATACATTCCCAGTACAATGTACTTGTGTGTGCATTTCCAGTACCAGCCCTTAAATTTGGCCCATACTTCCCATAAACTCCTCTAATTTGCATTCCAATATAATAATGGCACTTGCTCTGTACCACTGTCATCCAATGAATGCTATACAAATGAAAATTTTTAAAACTTTCTTTTACTCCCCTAAACCTGAAATGATACAAATGTCTCTTTTAGGCAGTTAATTCTGGACAGTAAATAGTTTACTGCAGCTTTTTAAAGTGGTAACTCATTGGTAGGGGAAAAATAAACATTATAAAATCACTGACATCTTGCAGATGAACGCTCATATTACCTGGGACTGGGACTGAATACAGCAATGGTAGTGGATCCACTGGCCTATTAAAATTAGAAGCTGTGATAGATGGTCATCCCTCAGTATCAGGACACAAATCCCAGATTTGATAAGAAAATAATCAAATAGTTTTAGCAAAAAGGGAATGAACGTTGATTTTGGCACTTAAATAATGCTGTCAAATTTTATCCACTTATATACTGTAATTCCCCATGGTACATTTAATAAAATGAAATTTTTGCCATGATTTTCCTGACTCTTTAAACTATAGGTCATGGACTATGCAAACAAAAACGTTTTACAGAAATCTTACAAGAACAGCAGATTTATATTTGGGGTTCATCAGATCTACATCTGATAGTCTATTGAAAGCCAAGAAGGACTAATTTAACAGGTGGAGCCAGGTGTGGCTTGTTACATTTCTAACTAGTATTTAACATGATCATATATCTGTAAACCTGTATTCTTGTCTGTTTTACACTTTTTCATTTGGGGTGTTTTGGAATTGCAACTTAATTTTCAATAATTTTTTTTTCAACTAGCTCATAAGCAAATGACGCCCTCCTTTCCATACATGACAAAAAACAGCTTTTTGTTAAAATATATTCATGCATAAATTATTTTATGCTTATTCTAGTTCGCAGAATTTCTCATATTAAGCATAATTTTAGATAAGTTAATTATAGCTGCATTGTCTGTTGTACATTCATTTTATTTAAATGATAATCACAACATTGGTATGCACTATACAGTGGATAAAAAGTCTACACATTCATATTGAAATTGCAGTTTTGTGTGATGTAAAGCCAGAAAGGAAGATAAATTGTTGAATCAGACATTTAACAATAATGTGACCTTGAACATAGAAAAAAATGTTAAATTACAATAACTTACAACACCCTGGTTACACAAGTTTATACACCCTTTTAAAATGAGGGCTATAACTGTGTTCAGTGTAATAACTGCATTGAAAATAATTTTCAAGTGTAAGTAGCTACAGTTGATTTTAGTAAAAGTGATTCTGATGAACCCCAATTAAAAATCTGCTGTTCTTGTTGGATTTCTGGAAAATATTTTTGTTTGCAGTGTCTATGAAACATAGTTGGAGGAGTCAGTAAAGGCATGTCAAAATATTTCATGCTATTGAATGTATCATGGGAAATTACATTATATAAGTGAGGAAAATAGACAACACTATTTGAGTGCCAAAATCAAATATTTGCTTGCCAAATTTGATGACAAAGCAAAGAGTAAACTTATCAGAGATGCTAACAACTGCTCAAAAAAAATTACACATTTATTCTTCTATAAGATAAAGTATGTCAGTCTTGCTCATTATTCAAAGAACAAGGCCCCCTGTCAGGAATCAGAACGGACACAAATGCAGGTCTCCTTCAATGTTATGATTGTTTGTTGGTAAAGTGCCTTAATTCAGGCAAAAAACGAAAGGCCAAAAAAACTAAACAAAAACAGAAACAACCTTAACTGATCTCCTTAGGCAAATACACAGGAGTATCAACATCTCATAAAAAAACACACACACACAACAAAAACTACTCCGGCGAGGAAAAAGGCCTTGACTATGAGACGTGGTTGCAGATTCCTCGGCGGACAGCAGGGGGCGATGAGACCAAAGTCCGCTGAACTGCACGGCTGCGAAGAAGAGCGAGGGCAGGCTGGCTTCGGGATGGGAAACTGCAGAACGGCACAAACTAAGAAAAAAACAGGACCCAGTCTAGATGCAGGAGCCAAAAACCCTAAAGAGAGGGAGGAGAAAAAAGGTGAAATAAAACAAAACCAGAGAATACTGGCTTGGAGCCAAAATAAGGAATGACATATATTGAACTGGACAGGACATGAAACGGGCAGACTGCTGGCAACATGGAACAACGATCTGACACAGGACAACAGACAGAAGGGGATTAATAAGGTGAGTGATTACAACAATAACAAGGGGAACAGGTGAGTGAAATCCAAACGTCCAGCAACCTCCTAACACTAGACGGGGGGGTGGGAGCAGAGGAATACACAGGTTTAACCCTAGAAACATGAAATACTGGATGTACCCGACCAAGCGTGGAAGGAAGCTTGAGTCGAATTGCCACTGGGTTCAAGACCTTTGTGATCCGATAAACTTGGGAGACAACTTGTGTGAGGCTACCCTGTGAGGCAAGTCCTTGGTAGAAAGCCATACTCGTTGACCACAAACATAGTTAGGGGCAGGAGTCCGATGGCGATGGGCTGCAGCTTTGGTTCGTCTACTAGCTCGGGTCAAGGCCTCCTTAGCTTTTCTCCAGGTGCGCCGGCAACGTTGAACAAAAGCCAAGGCAGACGCAACAGCCGCTTCGGGTTCCTGTGAAGGGAACAGAGTGGGTTAATAGTCAACAGAACACTGAAATGGCGACATACCTCTGTCAGAAACCGGTAGAGTATTGTGGGCATATGAGAGATGAAGTAGGCTGCTTTGGAGAAGCGATCCCCCACCGTGAGAATGACGGTGTTGCCCCTTAAATCAGGGAGGCCAGTGACAAAATCAAGAGCTAGATGTGACCACGGGCGGGCGAGGATAGGTGATGGGCAAAGCAGACCAATGGGAGGTGAAGATGAACTCTTGTTCTGGGCGCACCAAAATTGCTGACGGATGGAGGCCAGCGATCTCTGAACTCCTGGGTGACAAACTAGTCTGGATGAGTGATCCCACGGGATGACTTTGGAGCGCACTATCAAGGGAACATACACCTTGCCTGCTGGAACCCCCCTGGGTATACGGCACTTACGCAGGGCCTCCTGAACCTCTCTCTCGACATCCCATGAAAGTGCAGCCACCAACACGCCTTTGGGCAGGATGGTGTTGATAGAGGCCTCCCTCTCGGGGGTCTCAAACAGGTGAGAAAGGGAGTCCGGTTTTGTGTTTTTAGACCAGGCCTGTAGGAGAGAGTAAAATTGAAGCGGCTAAAGAAAAGGAACCAGCTAGAATTTAGTCTCCTGGCCGAATTGATGTATTCTAAATTTTTGTGCTCGGTCCAGACCACAAATGGTTGGACTGCACCCTCCAGCCAGTGACGCCACTCACCCAAAGCCAGTCTGACTACCAACAACTCCTGATTCCCTATGTCATAGTTACGCTCAGTGGGGCTCAGGCGCACGAATGCACTTTCCCATCCCGTTGTGACAGGACCGCACCAACTCCAACATCGGAAGCATCCACCTCAACAATAAACTGTCATTCAGGATCTGGAGTAGACAAGACAGGAGCAGAGACAAACCGGGACTTTAATTTATCAAAGGCCTCCTGGGCCTCATTACTCCATTTGAACAGTACCTTTGGAGAGGTGAGCGCTGTTAAGGGTGCAGCCATCTGACTGAAGTTCCGGATAAAGCGCTGATGAAAGTTGGCGAACCCCAAGAACTGCTGCAGAGCCTTCTGAGAGTCAGGAGTTGGCCATTCAGCTATCGCCCTTATTTTAGCAGGGTCGGCTCTGATCTCACCTGCCGAAATCACAAACCCCAAGAATGAAACCGACCTTGCATGGAAGACGCACTTCTCCGCTTTCACAAATAGTTGGGTTTCCAAAAGCTGTTGCAACACCTGGCGGACATGCAAAGTGTGTACCTGCAAGGATGGAGAAAATATTAGGATGTAATCTAGGTACACAAAGACAAATTGGTTTACCATGTCTCTCAGCACATCATTGACCAAGGCCTGGAAGACAGCAGGAGCATTGGTCAGACCAAACGGAAGGACTCGGTATTTAAAGTGTCCCGTGGGTATGTTGAAAGCTGTCTTCCACTCATCTCCCTCCGGAATATGGATAAGGTGGTACGCATTGCACAGGTCAAGCTTGGTGAAGGCTTGGTTCTCTGCAAAAGTTTGAAAGCTGAAGACATAAGAGGGAGGGGGTACCTGTTCTTAATGGTAATGTCATTCAACCCACGATAATCAATACAAGGACACAGGGAGCCATCTCTCTTTTTGACAATGAAGAACCCCGCAGGAGCGGAGGAGGGACGGATGAGGCCGGCTTTGAGGGACTCGTTTATATATGTATCCATAGCCTCTCTTTCCGGATCTGAAAGGGAATATAAGTGATCCTTGGGCGAAGAAGTGCCTGAGAGGAGCTCAATATCACAGTCATAGGGGTGGTGAGAAGGCAGGGACTTTGCTCAGGACTTGCTGAACACCAGCCGCAGGTCGAGGTACCTCGCCGGGACAATTTTGGCTCCGAGACAAGACGGAATTTCCAGACCAATCAACGTGAGGGCCATGTCGTACCAACCAGGGGTGCCCCAACACTATAGGAGCACTGGGGGAGTCCAGAAGGTACAGTCAGCGTGGTTTCCTCACAGTGATTGCCTGATACCACTAGGCTGACCTTGGGTGTCTGATGCGAGACAGTAGTAATTAAAGTCCCATTTAGGGATCGGGCAGGGATAGATTCAGGCAAGGGAAGGGCTGGAATACTCAATCATGCAGCTATCGAGCTTTCCATGAAATTACCCTCAGCCCCAGAATCGACCAAGGCCGAGCACGACTATGAAGTCTCCCCATACTGGACCAATACAGGTAAAAGTGTGCGAGAGGAGGGGGATTGTGAAAAAGGAATAGCGCTCACCAGGATCCCCCACTTCACTGGTGAGCCTTGGCTTTTGCTGGGCAGGCTGTGGCAAAGTGGCCTGGCTTCCCACAATAGGGGCACAGGCCCCTGGTCAGACGCAGTTGTTTCTCTTGGGGTGTCAGACGGAGACGTCCCACCTGCATGGGTTCAGGTTCTGGCAGGTCAACAGTCGCTGAGGTAGAGTGGGAACCCTTCATGCTAGAGGAGCGGACCATCCGGCGCTGGTGCCGACGAGCCTCAATGCAGAGTGCCAGGTCGATTAGGTCTTTAAGGTCCCGGGGCAAGTTGTGAGTGGCCAGTTTGTCCTGTATGTCCTCTTCAAGGCCGGCCCGGAACATTGCCCGACAGGCTGCCTTATTCCAGTCACAGGAGGCTGCTAAGGTCTTAAACTGAATAGCAAATTCGGTGACTGAACGACCTGCCTGACAAAGCCGTGCAAGCTTGTCTGCTGCCTCCTGTCCTCTGACAGAGCAGTCAAAGAGCCTCATCATCTCCTGCCGAAGCTCGTAAAATGAGTCGCAACATGGGGCTCTGAACTCTCAGACAAAATTTCCCCATTCACGAGCTTTGCCCATAAGGAGAGTCAAGACAAATGCCACCCTTGTCTCTTCTGCCGCAAATGTGCGTGGCTGGAGGGCGTACACTACTGAACATTGTGTCAGGAAGGCTCGACAGGAGTTGGGATCACCTTCATAGTGAGGTGGATTGTTGAAGCAGGTTTCATGATCGTGACGTGTGGAGAGGTGGGCAGAACCTGCTTGGGCGCCTTCCTGCTGGAGTTCCTGGATGCACGCAATGAGGTCTGCCCCTTGGTTGGCGAGGAACTCGACCTCTCTCGTGGTGCTGGTCAACCGGGTATCATGCTGGCCTAGGAGCACCCCCTGTTGGGCAACTGCTGATCTGATGGGGTCTGGACCTGCTGCGTCCATGCTGGTCAGATTGTTCTGTCAGGAATCAGAACGGACACAAATGCAAGTCTCCTTCAATGTTCTTTTTTAATAGTATTATTTGTTGGGGAGCAAAACAAAACAAAAACAGAAACAAACTCAACTGTTCTCCTTAGGCAAATACACAGGAGCGCCAACGTCTCATAAAAAAAACAACTCTACTCCGGAGAGGAAAAAGGCCTTGACTATAAGACGTAGTTGCTGTTCCCTCAGCTGAACTGCACAACTGCGAAGAAGAGCAAGGGCAGGCCGGCTTTGGGATGGGAAACTGCAGAATGACGCAAACTAAGAAAAAAACAGGACCAAGTCTAGATGCAAGAGCCAAAAACCCGACGCAGAGGGAGGAGAAAAAAGGTGAAATAAAACAAAACCGGAGAATACTGGCTTGAAGCCAAAATAAGGAACGACATATACCGAACTGGACAGGACACGAAATGGGCAGACTGCTGGCGACATGGAACAACGATCTGACACAGGACAACAGACAGGAGGGAATAAATATGGTGAGTGATTACAACAAAAACGAAGGGAACAGGTGAGTGAAATCATCTTGATAGAATAATATAGAGGAAGTGGGAGGGATGTGGTGATGTCACAAAGACACGGGCACATGGCAAAGGGTCAAAACAAACGCCATGTGCTTGAATAGACATGTAAACAACACAGGATACGAGGGGAGAGAAAAAAAATTAAAATCTTAAAGATCAGACCAGGGGTTTGACACCCCCTTTGTCAAGCATGGTGATGACGACAAACTTTCTGTTTGCTTCTTTTTACCCGGTATAGGCTATGCAGGATACATGAGCAATTCTGGCACAAAACCTGCCAGCCAGTTGTTTTTTTTTTTACATTACCTGTTAGTAATTACGGCCCCACAGTGATTAAAAGTTCTACAAAAGAAACAAATTAGAATTATTTGTCATTCTGCTTTTAATCAGTATATATATTCGGGTTAAGTTTTTTTTTTTTTTTTTTTCCTCTGATGAGGTACAGTACAGTATGTGGTGTGCTGTTATTACTTGTTTTGCTGTGTTATGTCTAGAAAAGCCCATATTTGGATGAAAAAAGACATTCATTTCATCAACTCAGAACTGTTATTTCAGAATAGGAAGGGGCTATATAAATATGCTATGTACCCAGGGATGATATTTATATTTTAATTTGTAAATGGATCTAGTAAATGAAATGACAATGTTTGCTTTTAATTGAACATGACTTGAATGTGACATGAAAGCATAAATGTCAAAGAAGCAATAAAAATCCCAGTCACTCCCTTTCCACAGCAGAAATTCCATTTGATCGGAACTAGCAAAAACCCCATGTTGATGATGCTTCAATATTTTGTTTGTTTGCATTGTTGAAATTCCAGTTATTTTATGGTTAAAGGGAGAGTATCTGGGTATTCTCTCTCTCTCTCTCTCTCTCTCTCTCTCTCTCTTATTTTGAATCCAGTCTTGCTCATAGATTTGCCATAAGATAATGTAAAAATGTGGGCATTTGCATTAATACCATGAATTACAAAAATGAATATATGAATATGTGCATGCTAAAGGACAGGTTATTGCTTATCTTAACCTACAACAAACATATTTTTAAAAGGATATTTTGAATAAAACAGACACCAATAGACTGTCTGTCACCAATAGACTCGTTTGGCCATCTATATATCTATATAATAAAGAATAAAAACGATCCAGTCTTTTTTTACGACACACAGATTTGCATGAGACCAGATGCCCTGCAGACCATCATCTATGCAATGCTAATTTATGTTTCCCCTCATATTAATCACCTGAGAACAGAACACTGTGTAACACACCCATCACTCAATGCTATTTGATTACTGAGGAAATAGGATTGAATTTGTAATTGTTTTTGTAAATGGGATATTCTGACTCATAGTGCTCTGAACTATCTAAAGCTTAAAAAATAACCAAGGAATGTGGATTGCATTATGATGGAAACACAGACTGATCCTGCAATTCCAATTCCAAAAATAAAATAATACCTGGACAGTAACAGGGTAACAAAAATGGTGAACACAAAGGTGATGACATCCTACAGCACTTTGCGTGTCTCTTTCAAATTTGTTTACTTGATCTTCTTCAGTACTCTTACAGCAAGCTAGGGTACCCATGGACACATTTTTTGAGGAAATCCTACAGTCAAATACTGAAGACATGGTCATGACATTGTGATCATGGCTTTTTGTCTGTCCTACTGTATTAACATGCTTCCTTCATGAAGCAGGCAAAGAAATGTAACCAAGTCAGAGATAGGGGCAAATTCAGTTTGGCATTTTTGTTACAAACACTGACTAACAGATCTAAAAGGTTGAAACCATGAACAAGAACAGACAAAAAGTCATCAATCTAACTACAACAGAAGACTTCTAGAATATTTAAACACAAAAAAGGCTTGGTAAGTAGCGGCAAACTGAGTGTTACTTTACTCTGAACAGAGTAATAGTGAAAATGGGTAAAGGTAAAAAATATACATGAAAATGTAAATAAACACAAGACAACATTGAGGTTGGCATTTGCATTGGAGTGAGCACAAAAGCACAGCATGCAAGACTCTATGAAAAGAAGAATAAATGATAGTAAGAGATCTGAAACCTTTTTCCAATAGATCAGTTTGATGTGCTAATGTGGTCACATGATCCAGTGATCAAATCTGGAAAGCTAATTTGTCTTGCCAATCTGATGAAAAGTCATCTATAGTAAAAGCACAATGGAGCAGCTCTGCATCAACATCTCTCTGTAGTATGAAAGTGGCACCTTGTTTTCTTGTGGCATTCAAGGAATAATGGAATTCCCAGGAAACTGTCTAAGTGGCCTTTTGCTTTCAGTGTCCTTACACCATAGGCTTTTTAAAGACCTGCTTAGCATTTGTGCCATATGGACCTTATTATTTGCACTCAAAATGACCTTGTAAAACCTTTTTTCCTTTAGTGCAACTTTTCAACAATAAAACAGTAATTTATGGCTTGTTATGTGGTGTCTTTGACATTTCTAAAGATTCTTAATTAAAAAAGCTGGTGTAGTGTACAGAACACACTGTGTTCAGTGTACAGTAACATACAATGGGTTTCAAGCTTTAATGTTTTCAATAAGGAATCTCCAAGCTCCAAAATTTTCAAGCAAAATCTTAGAGATGTAACTTTTTCCTTAGAGTGTAGTAAGATTTAATATTATAGATTCCATGATTATAGGTTTGTATTTTTCAATTTTAATATAGGTATGTGTCAGTAAAATGAAAACATTGCCTTGATTCTAATGTTTATTCTTTATAGTCTCCTCCAACTCCATACTTTACTTCAGTTTTGTATAACCCCCCCCCCCCCCATGTCTCCTACCTCTTTTGCTTGGAGCTAGAGTGGGGAGAGGAATAAAGCAAAATGGGAGTGAAAAAGTAATAGAGATCCTCTCCTCCACATATAAAGGTCAATCTTTTATCTCTTCTCTGTAGATGTGCCATCTGGCCTACACTTCTACATACTTTACACCTACACGTTTTCTACATCTTCCATGCTTCCTATCACTTTAAAATGCACTACAGATACCTTACTGTCCTGTTAGAGAATTCATGTATCTTTGAAGGCACAAGAGCTGCAGATTCCCCACAAAAAGTTAGTTTGTTTTAACATTTTTGCACCAATGAACTGTTTGTCATTTATTTATTTTTATTTACCTTTATTTATTTGTAATATATAATTAGCATCAATCAAGTGCTTTCATATATGTGTGTAAAAGGATTCTCAGAGGATTTCATTAATACATGGTATCTTCGGTGCTATATAATATGATTATGTGCATCAATGCACATAAACCTACTTCTATTGCTGTTTATTCTCATTTTCTCATATCCTGTCCTGCGTTTTTCCTTTGCTCTGACATCTGTAAGCTCAGTGCTCCCCCTTCCTGGTCACTATAAGTAAGTACATTCCATATGGCAAATCAGGGAGACAACTGCATATTTTATATTCTTACTAAAAAATAAAAATTAGAAATTTAGATAGTGAAAGTGACTCGATGTCACATAACTAAGGAACATCTGACTACTAAAGTCACAACTAATAACAATTGTCGCCGTTGGCTGTCAACCACACACATTCTTGCTCCTCAGACAGGCAGTGGAATTGTGTAGGATGGACAGCACCCTTTCAGCACCTCTGATGTTGTGGAAAACAGAAAAACATGCTACCATTTGTTGGGGTGTCCTCATTCAACACACCTGGAAGGACATAATCTCCTCACCTCACTGGGAGAGGATAAAAGGATGCCAAGATAAGTGTCAGTTACAGTAGGTAATAGGCCTGTAAATGTACTTTCATCCTGTACTCGCACTTTCTTTCCCAGACAGTGATTTTGCTGCTACCCTCAGCTGCCTACCGACACCTGGCTGCCAACTACTGTTGACTGCCTTCTTGGCGCCCAAATCCTCATTATCGTCCTTCCGCCAATGGGCCTGCTGGAACCATGCCACATGGTATGCAGAGTTGAACTCAGTCTTCAGATCTTTCTTGGATTCAAAATTAAAATTTTCCCTGCATGTGACTGGTCAGGGGGTTCTACAAACGAGTGAAAGGTTCAGCAGTCCGTAACCTCTTCATATATCTGGTTGCTGCAAATTTCTGTTGTTTTTCTGAATTTGTTCACAACAGTTTTGATGTAAGTCTGGTCTTGCTTTTTTTTTCAATAGCTTTTTTCAACAATCAGTAGCCTTTCATTGTTTTTAGATCCAGAACTGGTCACTATGATTGTTGTCCATCATAGTGACCATGTTGTAAAAATATGGCCTAAATTCCTGAGCCATATTGCTTGCTGATGCTCAGAAGGGGTTAACTTAACATGTAGACAGTCTCCTTTATACAACATATATTAAGTATATTTTTCTGGCCTGTTATCCAGCTCTTTTTTTTTTAAAGAAGGAATGGTTCCCAAAAGGAGAAGGCATGCCTCTTACCACCCTGAAGCATCACCAGATGACCCCAACAACATCAGAGAGGATCTTTGGAAACTCCCTTTTACCATGTGTCTGGCTGCAGATCAGCAGGATTCTCCTTCTAATTCTTTTTCTATTCTGTCTCAGCAGGTAACCAAAAAAGGTAACTTCAGGGAAGAACAAAAACAGAATGATTGCTTGAAATACTGCTGGACCCAGGTGTGAGAGATGAGTGGGAGAGGAACCAGATGGTGGAAAACCCTGGCCGGGCTCGTACGTCATTGTAAAAAAACAGGGCAGTTATATTATTGCACACAAAGAAGGGGGGAAGAATGCAATCTCCTCTTGTCCCCACAGCAAAATTGACAGTCATGCATGTGGTTTATGTGCATCACCTCAGAGGAGACCTCAGAGCAAGGAGCGCACTGCTGAAAATCTCTGTTCATTTCCACTGGCTGGGCATGGAAGCTGAAGTCAAAAACACTCCTTTCTTTTTCTTTTTATATTGTCACACACCATAATAATAATAAAAAAAAAACTCTTGATTATTTTCTGCATCATGGCCTTCCTGAGTCAGGTTCATCTTACTCCACCCCAGCTTCCACACAATAAACACATATTTTATTTCATAAATTCATCTATGTTTCATAGATTTTAGAAATAGTAAATATGCGTTTTCTGAATATATCAGAATATCAGAGTTCTCCATTTACATTTGGTCAAAATGTTAAACACTTAACAATATTATTGAATGGTAATACTAATAGAGTTTGTGTGATCCGTTCAGACATTCATAGCATAATATATAGGCATTAATGGAACATTATTAAACATAGCTAATTCAATACTAGCTTAGAGTTGCTAGGAAATTTTTCTACCCTAACTACAGTATATCTCAAAACACACATACTGTACACAGAAACTTGACCAAAACCCACTTGTAAATGGAAATGCATTTTACTTGTTTTTATCCTTTATAAGTCATTGTGCTTTTAACCAATTGAGGCTGTGTTTGCTCCACACACATGCCTTACCAATTTTTTTGGAGCCTATGTTTAACACTATACTGATTGATGTATGTATATAAACTTCTGTTGGGTTTTGACATGCATGCATGATGGCTTGCTTCAGGATCTTTATACGAACGCTGGATCATGATTATGCTGGAGGTATTGTGTAAAGGAATAAGGCAAGAGCCCATTCAGCCCTCTTGCCACACAGCTCTTTTTATACAGTAGTTTTTTTTTTTTTTTAAGACTCCATGTCATCCTCACCTCTAAATTTTGTTAGAATTCTCAGTGGGGTTTAAGGAGTGGCAGGGCTGCAGCTTTTGAGTATTATGAATGGGCCAGATATGCAATCTTGTGCATGCTGCTGTAAAAGATGTTACATAATCTGTAGCATGCTCTCTGCAGAGCAGACCTGATGAAATTCTCATGGATAGAACACAAGCAGAGACACTGATGCAAAAAAGTTTTTATTTATTAAAGAAATGCAGGAAAAGAGGAGTGATAACTCTACCCTGTAGCCATTTAGTCACAAATAGTGGCCGGATGCAGTGAGAGAGGACATGAAGTTAGTTGGTGTGAGAGAAAAGAAGTGGTTTACAAGGATACGGATGCAGAAGAGGTGCTGTCCTTTCAGCACCTGCCTGGCAAGTGGGGGATGTTGTTTTGACTAATAGAAGAAATTGTACATGTGCAAACTTACTTTCAATTATATTCATATCATAGGGAACAGAACAGTGCATTCTTAACTATTATATACATGTTGGCCAGATAGGACTATATGCAGGTCATCACTCTTTGAATGTACACAGTTGTGAGCAAACCACTAAAATACAACTTTTGTCAGATAGGTCATCACTTTTAATTTGTTTTAAGTTAAAACCAGCTCAACTTTTCTCACTGCACTCCATTGTTCTCCCTGATAGCCTACATTCCCTTGTGTATTTTCTTACTACACTCCATTGGAAATCAATGGAAATGCAATTTGCATTGCAGGAGAAATGTACCTTTAGAGGCATTAAGCACAGGGAGGAGTTCTTAGTGTGACAGATAAAAATCTGTAGCATATAAAAGGCATATTGCAATTAACAAAATTGACTACATTAAGCAAGCTGGATCCGAATGAATTTCATAGGCTTCGAATTATATTAATGGTTGCTATTTTTATATGAATAACAGTGTCAAGGTTACAGTGATAGCTCAACTAATTCATTTACACACATACTGTACCTTTAATGGCCATTTTAAAGTTGGAGCAGATTATTTGAGGACTTTAAAATCATGCAGTACAATGGAGTTGTGCTGTCATTTAGCTCTTCATTAGCTTTTTTTTTTTTTTTTTTTTTTTTTGGAGTTTTGTGAGGATATACACATCACCACAATTATATCTTAGCAAGTGAAATTTTAATTTGGTTTAGCCTACACAACCATTTACACACCATTTTTTTAAAGATTTGATAAATATCCCTATCAGTATACTGTAATAATTAGGACAGTTGTGGTGGGGTCAGTATGATATTTTTTTATTGGGTAAGCTTGCATCATCAGCTAAAGGTGAGAGTAAATGGTTGCAGACTGGCTAAAGTCAACAAGTTAGTTTAGAGTGTCACAGTTTGGGGAAAGTGTTTAATGCATTGGAGTGATGATAAATACAGTATTTGCACCATTTATCATGCTAGACATTTACATACGGTGTGATGAAATCTAGGGAGTCAGACACAAGTGCAGAAGACTTTTTTTTTACAGTAATTATTTTTTTATCAAAAAGCCCCCCAAAAAAGGCCAAAAAATGCAAAAAGAAAAAAAAACATGTGGGCAATACTAAGTACCCCCTCACTGCTTCCACAGGGTTTAAGGGGGTAAGTTGCAGATGAATTGATCAACAGCAGGTGTACAGATGTCTATAAAAGTAGAGCTTTTGGCATTTTGTGGGTCTAGAGCATTTAAGTGCAAATGTTGGTGCACATTAACCTGGGAAGGTTTACAAAGCCATTTCCAAACAATCTGGAGTTCAATATTCTACATAATTTACGGCATTTTCATTCAAGGCACAATCTTCCCAGGAGAGGACATCCCAGCACAATCACCTCAAGGTCAGACTATTTAATGCTTAGACAAATACAGTAGGAAAATTAAATGCTCAAATAGCATTTTGGCTGAAACTCTTACCTATTTGGCAGTAGAGGGGTGATAGTTTTTTTGGGGTTGTTTTGCAGCTACAGGAATGGGGCATCTTGCAATCATTAAGAAGACCATGAACTACTCCACGAACTACTCCACAACTATACGAGAATATTCTAGATATCCAACAGTTAAAACTTAGACAAAATTGGCTCATGCAACAGGACAGTAACCCGAAGCACACTTAAAATTTTATTATTTTTCAATAAGAGTTGAAAAATAAAATAATCAATCTTTTGGAATTGAAATGCTGTGGTGGAACCTAAAGAGAAGGGTGAATAAGCACATGTCCAAAAAACCTCAATGAACTGAAGCAATTTTGTAAAGAAGAATGAGCAAAAACTGCCACAATGATGTTATAAAGTAATAACTAATAAATTTATAAAGGAACTCAGTTATTGCTACTACAGATAGCTCTGAAGCCTTTGAGTTATGGGGAGTACACTGTAAATCCAGCTAGATAAATATTAAATGAATTAATATTGTATTGTTGCCCTACAGTGGTATTTGTGGAGACAACAAGTAACATTGTGTTCTTGAAGACTTTGAAGACAAAATAAAGTAAAAACTCAAGTTGTGGCAGCAATTTACCTTCCCTGAGATGCAATCACTTGATTTTATTTGAATTACAAATTGAGTCAACTTCAGATTTTGAACTCGGTACATGTTTTGTCAATTAAACAGTTATGCAAAATATTTAGTTTTTGCAGCAAATTTCTCTAAATGTTGAGTAAACTTAAAACCATGCAACTTGTTACTAAATGTATAATGAGGTAGTTTTTTTCAGTGTACTTAGTGTTGCCTATATTTATTTTATGTTTGGCTTCATTTTTGTTAAATAATGGCATGATTTTTCTTTTCTTCTGTTTTTACACAAACTAAAAGAGGAGGAATTAACTTTTGAACTGGACATGAAATAATGTAAGACTGAAAAAGAACAAAAACACTAAACAACTACAACAAGGACTGATAGAGGTACTGTATATCTATCTATCTATCTATCTATCTATCTATCTATCTATCTATCTATCTATCTATCTATCTATCTATCTATCTATTTATCTATCTGCCTCCATCTAACCCTATTCTCTTCTCTCACACCAACTAACTTCATGTCCTCTCTCACTACATTCATAAATCTTCTCTTCGGTCTTCCTCCTGCCTGGCAGTGCCAAACTCAGTATCCTTTTACCAATATGCTCACAATCTCTCCTCTAAACATGTCCAAATCACCTCAATCTGGCCTCTCTGACTTTATCTCCAAAACATCTAACATGGGTTGTCCCTCTGATGAACTCATTCTTGATCCTATCCATCCTTGTCACTCCCAAAGAGAACCTCAACATCTTCAGCGCTGCTACCTCTAGCTCCCTGTCTTTTCTTCAATGCCACTGTCTCTAAGCCGTAGAGCATCGCTGGTCTCACCACTGTCCTGTACACCTTTCCTTTCATTTTTGCTGATACTTTTTTATCGCACAACACACCTGACACTTTTCTCCACCTATTCCAACCTGCCTGTACCCACCTCTTTACCTCCTTTGAACACTTTCCCTGCTCTGGACAGTTGACCCTAAGTACTGAAAAAGCTACCCCTTCTTTACCTCTGCTCCCTGTAGCCTCACCGTCCCTCTTGAGTACCTCTCATTCACACACATGTATTCCGCCTTGCTGCGGCTAACCTTCATTCCTCTGCGTTCCAGAGCATACCTCCACCTCTCCAAATTTTCTTTCACCTGTTCCCTGCTCTCGCTACAGAGCACAATGTCATCTGCAAACATCATAGTCCATGGAGACTTCTGTCTAACCTCATCTGTCATCCTGTCCATCACCAGAGCAAACAAAAAGGGGCTTGGGGCCGATCCTTAATGCAGACCCACCTCCACCTTGAACTCTTCTGTCACACCTACAGCACATCTCACCACTGTCTTGCAGCTCTCATACATGTCCTACACCACTTTAACATACTTCTCTGCCACTTCAGACTTCCTCATACAACACCACAGTACCTCTCTCTGCACCCTGTCATACCCTTTTTCTAAATCTACAAAGACACAATGCAACTCTTTATTACCTTCTCTGTACTTCTCCACCAGCATCTTCAAAGCAAATACTGCATCTGATGTACTCTTTCTAGCCATGAAACCATATTGCTGCTCACAAATGCTTACCACTGCCCTTAACCTAGCTTCCACTATTCTTTCCCACGGCTTCATTGTATGGCTTATCAGCTTTATGCCTCTGTAATTGCCACAGCTCTGCAGATATCCCTTGTTCTTAAAAATTGGCACCAATACACTTCTCCTCCATTCCTCTGGAATTCTCTCACTCTCCAAGATCTTGTTAAACAAACTAGTCAGAAACTCTACTGCCACCCCTCCTAAGCACTTCCATACCTCCACAGGTACAGTATGTCATCAGGACCAACAGCCTTCTTCTACTCTTTGTTCCCTTTTGTCTTCCTCAATCATCAACTCTTTAAAGTACCTGTACAGATCATCCACCTCTCCCTCCTTTATATGCTCTTTGTTCAGCCACCACTCCTTGTACTCCTGTCTTTTCTCTTCAGATCCTCATATATATATATATATATATATATATATATATATATATATATATATGAATAAAATGAATATATATATATATATATATATATATATATATATATATATATATATGAATAAAATGAATAATTAATTATATATATATATTATAATTACTCATTACTTTTGGCAACAGAAACTAAACTCTATACTGTATAAAAATAGCCAAAAAGCTGGATGAAAAATAAACCAAGGACTTGACTTGAGGAAGTCAAGGCAAAAAAAGAAGTTGCTTTTTTTTTATTGTATTTTTTTTTACCAGTTGTCTACTCAGAGAGAATATTGAATGTACTCTAAAATACACTGTTGTCTTCTTTTGCAGAATTCTCCTTGCAAGGGTAGTTCTAGTATTATTATGAAGCTTTAGTTGGGGTAACCTAGGTAACCTTCAGTTATGCAGCATTTAGTCCATTTTGATTTAACACGTATGGTTTATGTAGGTGTGTTTCAGGTATAATCTGGAGTCAGGTATGCCACTGAAGTGGCAAGACTTCTTTTGAGATGCCCAATCTTAGCCCAATCAATATATTCCAATACTAATTACTGCCAATACTGCTTAAGCTTATTAAAACCCAACTGTGCAAGTATCAATAATGCACACGTTAAAAAGTTCTGTATGAGGTCAGGGAGGGAGGAATAACCACAGCAAGGCCATAAATACGAGTGATGTCTCTAGTCGAGCAGGGAGGCAGACTGGCATTCTCAGTTAAGCAGATCAAGGCAGATCAATCTTCTTAGCTGAAAACGATAGCAGCTAGAGCAACTACAGGTAAAAGTGTGTTAAAATTAAGAAGCTGGGCAAACAATCCAAACAGTGTTTAAAGGCTATTTTTTAAAAATAGGCAGCTATAATATATGATGGAGAGGCAGACAACAAACAGAGGGCCAAATTCAGAATACAGGGGGAAAAAGGGGGCAGAAAATTCAGAATTACAAAAATCCAGAAGTACAAACACAAATAGCTGGATAACCTCACACCTAAGTTAATTGCATTGAAACAAAGAAAATTTAAAAACAGAAGAGAAAAATGATAATACATTACAGGGACGACCATTGAAATGGCGTAATGAATCAAAACAACACATGTGGTGATATATATGTGAACTGCAGTGTGCACCAAGAGCCACTCCATGCAGCACTCAGTGGAGGGTGAAAGCCGTGACAGTCTAGCATTGTCTTCTATTACTGTCTAATGTACCCCACTAATTTCACACTGGATCCCTCACTTTTTGTTGTCTTGCACTACCTTTAAGCCAATGTTTTTTTTTTAGGATTGAGTTTAAGCTTACCTGCTGTTTTTATGTTTGGCAAAGTGTTCTGTAACTACAGGGGGGCAAAAGCAGTCAGACACAAGTTTAATTAACATGCCAATATATCTTCTATAGCCTCATGTAAAAAAGCAAATACATAAAAACATATACAGACCACATCATATTTCATAAAGCATTTCATGAAAAAGCACATATTTGATAAATTGTGGTTATGTTGTCAATATTAAAAATGTGCCAATCTAACATATGATTACTGGCACCCAAGGGTGGGCTGGTGTTGTTTTAATACTATTGGCTATGGTCTACCAAATAGTTTTACAGATTCCTACCTGGTAGCCAGTTTAGAAACTGTTTGTTGCCATCAAGAAAAGTTTTGGTTATAAAAAAGAAAAATTCTAGTTTTCTGTACTATTTTAAGAAACAAAATTAGGAGAATTAAGAGACAGTGTTATCCCAAGAACTTGCTTAATCAGTACATTATTACAGTTGTAACTACCTTAATGTACATTTTGCAGTAGAACTGTAATATTGCTCAACCTGAGCTAATTGTAATAAGAAACATTTGCAATATATATACATTTTGCTTTGTTTTTTATATTGCATATATTAATTTATTTATTATATTTGTCATTGATGAAGCGGAGTTTCACACTGAATTTTGTGTGCGGCATGGTACATTGACCCCCTTGCTATTACTTCAAATTTCTTACCTCTATTACTTTGTTAACTAATAAAGACTATCAATATCCTAACATCATGTATGAATTTTAATATACTGCATTATAATGTACTAATGTCTTACTGACTTAGTGTCATGGTTAATGGGTATACTAGCACCCTAACCTTAGCAACCTACTGATTACTTATCTTGGCTAATCCTGAGGATGATTTTGCTGTGTAATCAGGGATTCTGGTATGTGTAATTCATTCATGTTATTCGGATAAGTCCCTGAAAATGGGCCGACCCAACACCAAACCCTGGGCCATTATTTGGTCCCAGTTATTCCCAAGATGTGACTATACTGTAAAACAAAAGTAGTCTTTGTTTTTGTTAGGATCACTAAAGATTCTACATGCATAAGACAAAGTGCATACATCCAGTTTTACAAACATCTTGCAATGTTTCACCTCCAATGGCATCAGAAATTCTTTGCTAACACAAGCAGATGAGGACAATTGTTTAAAAAGACCTGTTTCAGAACAGCAAGGGCCAAACTTTTATGGGCCATCAGAGAGGCGAAGCACGCACACGCCCAGAGAATTCGCAATCACTTCAGGGACAGCGGCGACACACGGCGCATGTGGCAGGGCTTACAAGCCATCACAAACTACAGGACAACATCACCTGCCTGTGAGAGTGACGGCTTCCTCCCAGATGCGCTGAACAACTTCTACGCTCGGTTTGACAAGCAGAACAACGTGGCGGCGAGAAAAACCACCCCTCCTCCGAACAATCAGGTGCTGTGTCTCACTACAGCTGAGGTGAGAAAAACTCTACGCAGAGTCAACCCACGTTAAGCTGCTGGACCAGACAACATCCCAAGCAGAGTGCTCAGAGAATGTGCTGAACAGCTGGCAGATGTTCTCACCGACATCTTCAACATCTCTCTGAGCAGCGCCGTCGTTCCCACGTGCTTGAAGGCCACCACCATCGTCCCCGTGCCCAAGAAGTCTACTGTGTCCTGTCTCAATGACTACCGTCCCGCTGCACTCACACCCACCATCATGAAGTGCTTTGAGCGGCTCGTCATGAGACACATCAAGACCCCGCTGCCCTCCCCACTGGACCCACTGCAATTTGCGTACCGTCCTAACCGCTCAACGGACGACGCCATCTCCACTACACTACATCTTGCCCTCACACATTTGGACAAGAAGGACACATATGTTCGAATGCTGTACATAGATTTCAGCTCAGCATTCAAAACTATCATTCCCCAACAACTGATTGGGAAGCTGAACCTGTTGGGCCTGAACACCTCCCTCTACAACTGGATCCTGGACTTTCTGACCGGTAGGCCTCAGTCAGTACGGATTGGGAACTACACCTCCAGCACCACCACACTGAGCACTGGGGCCCCACAAGGCTATGTGCTCAGTCCCCTGCTGTTCACACTGCTGACTCACGACTGTGTAGCAACACACAGTTCGAGTCACATCATTAAGTTTGCTGATGACACGACCGTGGTGGGTCTCATTAGCAAGAATGACGAGTCAGCATACAGAGAGGAAGTGCAGAGGCTAATGGACTGGTGTAAAGATAACAACCTGTCTCTAAATGTTGACAAGACAAAGGAGATGGTTGTTGACTTTAGGAGGACACGAGGCGACCATTCTCTGCTGAGCATCAACGGCTCCTTCGTGGGAATCGTCGAAAGCACCAAATTCCTGGGTGTCCACCTAGAGAAGGACCTCAGCTGGTCCCTCAACACCAGCTCCCTACACAAGAAAGCCCAACAGCGTCTCTTCTTTCTGAGAAGACTGAGGAAGGCCCAGCTTCCACCACCGATCCTGACCACCTTCTATAGAGGAACTATCGAGAGCATCCTGAGCGGCTGCATCACTGTCTGGTTTGGGAATTGTGCCATACCGGACCGCAAAACCCTACAGTGGATAGTGAGGACAGCGGAGAAGATCATCGGGGTCTCTCTCCCCTCTATTGAAGACATCTACACCACACGCTGCATCCGCAAAGCCACCAGCATTGTGGCTGATCGGACACACCCCTCTCACACTTTACACTCCTGCCATCTGGAAAAAGGTACCAAAGCATTCGGGCACACACATCCAGACTGTGCAACAGCTTTTTTCCACAAGCCATCCGTCTCCTCAACGAAAAGGTACTGGACTGATAAACACACACACACACACACAAACACAAACATTATCACACAGCTTAACTCAACTACCTCAAAATATTGGGACTGGACTGACTAATCAACACAAGCGCAGACACACTGACCTACAGTACACCACCAAATTATCAAACACACCAACCTGTAAATGCTTCACTGTTTATCTCTTTTGCACAATGATCATTACTGGACTACTTTTTGCACTAATTCCTCAATTCTTGCTGCTGTTTTAAGGAATGTTTATGTTTACCCACTACCTCAACACCATATTTTATGCACACTGTCACTTTGTTGTTGCTCTTTTTTGCACATTTGCACGTGCACTTTAAATTGTCTATAAAAATGTCATACTTAGCTAGTTAGTTTTTGGTAATTTATGTTGTAATTTATGTTAGGTCTCGCTGTCCTGTTTCTGCTAGCCAGCTAACTAGCCCACTTGGTTAGCTAGTTTAGTGTCTCTGTTAATTTATGTTGTAAATTTATGTTGCATGTAGCACCTTGGTCCTGGAGGAACGTTGTTTCGTTTCACTGTGTACTAACTGTAGGCCTATATGGTTGTAATGACAATAAAGCCTACTTGAACTTGAACTTCTCTGAAGACTTTGTGTATTAGACTTGACTTTTAGCATTAGCACTATTAGACTTGACTTTTAGCACTAATATTACATATAGACTCTATTTTTAGAGACTATACTGAACTTGGTAAGACCATAGATTTTGTATGAACTGGACCAATCCTCCGAAGAGCAGGTTAGAAGCTCAACTGTGAGAGATCTGGTACACCTTTAAGGTACTCATTTTTCAGGAACTGAGGTTTTTCCTTTTGTAGGACGACAGGATGTGCTCAGAATATATTAATATATGTGGGCTGATATTCTGATATGCTAAACTGGTATTAATGGGCCCAATGTATGGAAAGGACTTATTCCTCCAATGCTGACACATGGCATGGAACAATGCTGCTTAAATGCTTTTCTTCTCTCCAAGGTGGTAGGGATGGGTTATTTGATCATAGATACAGTATATTGCATTTATTATGCTGTAACCACAGCTTTGCATTTTTTATCTTTCTTTCCTTCAAAATGATAAATATGATAACTATGAGTCTGATACAAACGGGTAGAGATCACAACATGATTTTATCAGAATTGTGAATTAGTCATGGTCAGCAGCAATGTTTTTTTTTTTTATACAAAAGACACAATTTTAACCTTAAATGAAAGCTTTTATAAGGTTTCAGACATCCATGCAGAAAAAGGAAATGGGATGAGATAGAAAGGATTGATAGAATTGAGACAGGTATTCCCATTTAAAGAAAGTGATTCTGACAGCTGAAGACAGAGTCCCACATTGACAGTCTGTTCAGAGGTAGAACCCAATGAGAGCTTCTGCTGTTATAGCCCATCTGCCTCAAAGTGTTGTGCACGCTAAAATTATTTTTTATGCTTATCACAATCATAAAAAAGGATTCTAAAGTGTTATTATGGTTATTCACATTACAGCATCCTCCCTATCAGCTTGGCCACATCTATTTCTATTTAATATTATGTTCCTGTCTGCAGAATCGCTACTCACTGGGTGTTTTTATTTTTTTATTTAATTTTTACTCAAAAAACTGTGTAAACCATATAGACTGTTTCGTGGCAAATTCCCTGAAGATCAACAGTTTTTGAAATAACTAAGACCATCTGGTAACTGTCATGCTTGTCTAGTTTTTATCTGTCTTTATGTTACTTACTCCTAGTCCCTTGTTTACATGTGTACCTCCTTCAATTTGCATCCATCTCCAACCAATCTGTTAGAGCACCAACAGACACACCATGGTCAAAGGCACAAAGATAACCTGTTATACCTTTCTAATGTTTGGTGCAAATATTAATTGGAACTCTTGTAATTGGTAACTCCTGTATCTGAATGAATTTATGCTTTGCACTTCTGCCATATAATAAGCTGACTAATTAATTGGGTAACATATCCTTTGGATTTTATTCCACTCCTCTATTATTTTAATGGAATATATACTCTTACTCTCATGAGGGCCATGAGACATCACTGTTAAAGTGATATTGGAGCTAGTGCAAATATAGCCATTTGCATAATCAGCCATAACATTAACACCACAAGACATTGACAAGTTAACAATGATTATAAATCACAGTCATGTTCAAAAGCCCGTATGATTCTATATGTATTTTTTTATTTTTCTGCTTAAGACCATAATAAAATTATCTCATCATAATGAGTCTTACCTAGATAGCATACTGCTGAAGGACCAACACTGGGCCAATGGCAGTGCATATGTTGGTCAACTGTTGACATCAGTGGTTGACCGAGTGTCATTTTGTCCATTGGCCCCTTGTGGGGCCAAAGATAGGTTGGTGCAGCGATAGCACAACATAGCTTCAGTAGATAATTAAAAGGTTCGCCCAGTGCTGGCACAACATTGGTTCAGCAGGTAATGGCAAGGTTTGGAAATTGTAAATTAAATTAGGCCCAGATAGCACACTGCTGAAGGCCCAATGTTGGCACAATGTTGGTTCAGTAGATAAGGCTTGGTAATTGGGTACCCCACTTGTCAGTCCCCCAATAATTGTCCAATTTCCAAATGTACCCCAAATTTTGCCAATGTTGGGCCAACAAAGTAATGGTTTCTGGGTAGGATTAGACAAATTAGCAAGTGAGCAACGCTTAGGGAAGCAATTGTTGCTGCACATAATCCTGGAACGTGTTCTAAAACCATTTCCAAACAATTTGGACATCAGAGATCTACGATGAGAGATTATTCTCAAGTGGAAAACATTTAAGACAGTTGCCAGTCTTCCCAGTAGTGGACGTCCCAGCACATTCTTCCCAAGTTCAGACTGTGCAATACTCAGAGGAATATAAAAAAAACTTACATCCGGATCCAACAGGCCTCGTGAGAATATTAAGTGTAAAATTTCATGACAGAAAAATTAGAAGAAGACTGAACAAGTATGGTGTGTCTAGGTCAGCAGTAGAAAACGTTTATCCAAAAATAACTTGCATTAATGATATGAACCCTCTATCTAAAAACAACATGCATCTGGTTAAAGCACAATGTCCTATGGAGAGATAAGATGGAGTTGTTTGCCTAATATAGTCATATATTGCCTTATACAGTGGCTTGCAAAAGTATTCGGCCCCCTTGAACTTTTCCACATTATGTCACATTACAGCCACAAACATAAATCAATTTTATTGGAATTGCACGTGAAAGACCAATACAAAGTGGTGTACATGTGAGATGTGGAACGAAAATCATACATGATTCCAAAAATTTTTTACAAATAAATAACTGAAAAGTGGGGTGTGCGTAATTATTCAGCCCCCTGAGTCAATACATTGTAGAACCACCTTTTGCTGCAATTACAGCTGCCAGTCTTTTACGGTACGTCTCTGCAGCTTTGCGCATCTAGAGACTGAAATCCTTGCCCATTCTTCTTTGCAAAACAGCTCCAGCTCAGTCAGATTAGATGCATAGCATAACAGCAGTTTTTAGATCTTGCCACAGATTCTCGATTGGATTTAGATCTGGACTTGGAGCTAAACAGTTGAGGCCACCTCCTAGATCCACGGTCCCTTCGTGGGATTTATCTATCGTGCTCGAAGGTCTAATTGACACTCCTTTCGAACCACTAGAGTCAGGGCCTGTCAGGTTTCTGACTTTTAAGATGTTTTTTTTGATGGCCATTACCTCTCATCCACACCCGAACTATCTTCCAAAAGTTCCATTCTCAACCATGCACTCTGTTGTTCTTGAAGCCTTCTGTCTTCCACCTTTTACAGCTTCGGATCAGAAGAAACTTCACTTACTGTGTTCAGTACCTGCTCTTCAGATTTACGTCCACCGCAACAGCCAGTGGCGTAAGTCAAAGCAGCTTTTTTATATGCCATGGGGGACAGATACAGTTGTGAGACCTCCTCGCCTTTGTGCGCACACGCTACACAACCTTGTGTACCTGTTATTCTCGTTCCCATAGCGTTTTCACACAGCATCGAGTGTAGCCTTTGAAAGGAAACGTCTCGGGTTACAGATATTTTGCTGTAACCCTGTTCCCTGAAAAGGCGGAAACAAGATGCTGCGCTCTAATGCCGCACTGCCTGCCTGCGTGACTGGACGTCCTTTCAGACAAAATTGATCTGAGGAATGTTTCCGGTTCACTCCTATTTATAACCTGCAGGTGCGCTTCATCAGATGATGTCACCTGACAGAGGTTATATATACCAAAATTTGGCATGTTTGATACACACATGCTTCACAACCGGCAACAAAGAAAGATGTTGCCATAGCGTTTTCACGCAGCATCTCGTCCCCGCCTTTTTCAGGGAACAGGGATACAGCAAAGTAACCCAAGACGATTTTCTTTCTGCTGCTGCCACCATACCCACACATCATATTTTGCCCTTTTATATATTTTACCTCACAGTTTACAGTTTCATTTTGTACATTCTGTAAATAAATCATATTAAAAGCTGATGAAAAGTCTATAAACAAGACCCTTGCATAAGCCCCTGGTTTGTCCAGATGTTGAAGGATGAAGTGCAGTCCCATGTTGACTGCATCATTAACAGACCTGTAATTCACCAGTATCACAAGAGGAAATGCCGTTGTGCTAGATATCAGTTCAGCTGTATACATGTGTGCAGTTCCATAAACACTATTTATTATTACCAGATGATTTATGTGTTTATTTAACCAGTTATTTTGCTCTACCAACACTGTTTTTGAATGTGGGTTTTGGCATGTAGTTTCTCTCTTGAAGTGATGCATATAGTTAAATCTTAACACCACTCGTGGAATTCCTAACCTTCAATCAGATTACTTGGTCAGAACTGTTGTATAGATATTTTCATAATACATCTAGCTAACAATTTCAACTCTTACTATGACAGAAACACAATGCCACCTAACCTGAAGTTTCTTTGAAAGTTTGTTCTGTAAATACTGTATATAATATACTGTATATATTTTTTTTATTAAAATGTATTTTAATATTAATCAAATTTTATTTTTTATTATAATTTGTATTTATTTTTATTAAAGATTTTATCTTTAGTTTAATTGTCCTCTCTTGAGCATTTTTTTTTTCATTGTAGTGAAATCTGTTTATTTTATGTAATGGACAGATGTATAAGTATTTTACTGCATATCATGTACTGTGTATAGTTGTGTACATGACAAATAAAATGTGATTTGATTTGATATATGCTCATCCTAACAAAATTAATTAATGTCTCTGCTTAAATCATAGCCAACATAAGTCATAACAAACATACCTTTGTTTTTCGATATTAGTGTGACTTACATGAAGTGCAGTACACAGACATCAAGTTTTACCCTCATTTCAGACCATAGTCAAGCCGGACACTACAGATCCTTTCAGACTGTATAAATATACAGCGGGATTTTGTAACTGCCCTAGGGCAAAATATTGTTGGATAAAACCGAGGATCGCCACATCCCGTTTTAGTTAAGCACTCTGAATAATGATGGTGGTTATTCTGCATATCCACTCTGAATTCTGAATAGTTTTAAAATGTTCAGCAGCGGTGTAGCATGGGCTAATATTTTTTCCTCATATAAGTCTCATGATTGACAGTTGTGGTCTAGACAGACCTCCTGTTACTTTACCCCTACTCCATCTCCCAGACAAACACAAATCTGGTCTTCTTGGCTCAAGTGAAGTGCATTCTGCTCCATCCACCATGTTACTAACAAGAACTCAAACACAAATTTAATTCAGAATCAGAAAGAGTTTTATTGCCAAGTATGCTTGCACGTACAAGGAATTTGTTTTAGTGACAGAGCTTCCAGAACAAAAAACAAATGACCAGACAAAACAGCACTACACAAAAAAAAAAAAAAAAAAAAGTTGACATCAAATGGAGTAGGGTGTGGGATACTTTTAAATAAGTTTCATAAATATCTAATATATGTGGTATTATACAGTATATTGCACAGTGGTATTGCACACTGTATTGCACATATATTTATTGACAGTTAGAATGATGTTTGACTGTTTATGAGGGAGATTGCCTGGGGAAAAAAACTGTTTTTGTGCCTGACTGTCCTAGTGTTTGGTGCTCTATAGCGTCAACCTGATGGCAAAAGTTTAAATAGAAGGTGGCTTGGGTGTGAGGAGTCCAAAGTGATATTCCAAGCCCTTTTCCTCACACTGGATGTATACAGTCCTTGCAATTCTTTCAGCAGTCCGAACCGTCCTTTGTAGTCTTCTGATGTCTGCTTTCGTAGCTGAGCCAAACCAGACAGCTATTGAAGTTCACAGGACGGATTCAATGACGGCTGAGTAGAACTGTGTAAGCAGCTCCTGTGGCAGGTTGAACTTCTTCAGCTGGCGAAGGAAATACAACCTCTGGTGGGCCTTTTTAACAATGGAGTCAATGTGAATGTCCCACTTAAGGTCCTGAGAGATGGTCGTGCCCAGGTACCGGAATGACTCCACTGCTGTCACAGTGCTGTTCATGATGGTAAATGGGGGAAGTGCGGGTGGGTTCCTCCTGAAGTCCACAATCATCTCCACTGTTTTGAGCATGTTCAGCTCCAGGTTGTTGTGACTGCACCAGACAGCCAGTTGCTCGATCTCACTTCTGTATGCAGACACGTCACCGTCCTGGATGAGGTCGATGATTGTAGTGTCATCTGCAAATTTCAGGAGCTTGACAGTGGGGTCTGTAGAGGTGCAGTCGTTGGTGTAGAGGGAGAAGAGCAGTGGGGAGAGAACGCATCCCTGAGGGGCTCCAGTATTGGTGGTGTGGCTGTTGGACATGAATTTCCCCAGTCTCACTAGCTGCTGCCTGTCTGTCAGAAAGCTGGTGATCCAGTGACAGATAGAGCTAGGAACAGAGAGCTGGATTAAATCGTATTAAAAGCTGATGAAAAGTCTATAAACAAGACCCTTGGATAAGCCCCTGGTTTGTCCAGATGTTGAAGGATGAAGTGCAGTCCCATGTTGACTGCATCATTAACAGACCTGTTTGCTCTATAAGCAAACTGCAGGGGGTCCAGTAAGAGGCCTGTGAAGTCCCTCAGATAGGCCAACACCAGTCATTCAAATGACTTCATGACCACAGATGTTAGGGCGACTGGTCTGTAGTCATTAAGTCCTGTGATTTTAGGTTTTTTTGGAATGGGGATGATTGTGGACTGTTTAGAGCACAAAGGCACTTTACATTGTTCCAATGATCTTTTGATCTGTTGAAGCTGGTCAGCACAGGATTTCAGACAGACTGGTGTCACGCCGTCTGGGCCTGGAGCATTCACCAGTATCACAAGAGGGAATGCTGTTGTGCTAGATATCAGTTCAGCTGTATACATGTGTGCAGTTCCATAAACACTATTTATTATTAACAGATGATTTATGTGTTTATTTAACCAGTTATTTTGCTCCACCAACATTGTTTCTGAATGTGGGTTTTGGCATGTAGTTTCTCTTTTGAAGTGATGCATATAGTTAAATCTTAACACCACTCGTGGAATTCCTAACCTTTAATCAGATTACTTGGTCAGAACTGTTGTATAGATATTTTCATAATACATCTAGCAAACAATTTCAACTCTTACTGTGACAGAAACACAATGCCACCTAACCTGAAGTTTCTTTGGAAGTTTGTTCTGGCTCACTGTTTTGCATCAAATATTAAGTAAGCATAAATGAACACACATGCATTCAGCTAATGTGTTACACTTAGTCAATCTGACAAGGAGCTTCAGGAAGGGAGATGTTTTTGATTCACCACCTGCAGTGAGGAGAGAGAAATCAATTGGCAAGCAGACTTATAACATTCTGGAATCCTTGGCACTAACTGCTTTGGCTTGTTTTAAACCAAATGGAGGGGGGAGGGGGGCACAATTTGCGGATTGTTTATTACTGCACAGACACTTTTGTCAGCTGGGCCTTTTAGAAAAAAGAGTGTTAAAAATGAAAATTAATTTCTGTGAGATAAAGCAGGATTTTATAAACATTTTAGAAATGTTAAGGGGGAAGTTCAGCCACAATACTCTGGTGCTCTGGCACCTCGGGGCATGATTCCACAAGACCTACTATGGTGTCTGGGAACAAGACGTTAGTGCGCATCCATCAATGCTTCCCCCTGCAACCTACACCAAAGGATGCGCCGTTGATGACTTGATCAAGAACCTTATAGTCTTTGCCTGGTTAACCTCATATGTGGCAGGGTGTGGTGCAGTGGGTGTTCTGACACCTTTCAATCATAGCCAGCATTGACTTTTCTTCAACAATTTGGGTTACATTGGCTTTTCTGTGGGATCAGACAGGAAGGACTAGCCTTTGTTCCCCAATAGCATAGATGAGCCTTGGGTGCCCATTATTCTGTCACCAGTTTGCTAATATATAATTGATAATTAATGGTAATCAATTTACCAGTGGTGGTGTACTGTTATGACTGATGTAGGTGAGTGTAGGTTCTAGAAATGCCAGTGACCTTTACCATAACATTAGATGGATGCTGCATACCACACTTTATAGCACCTTGATCTTCACCTGACTATTAATTGTGGATGGTTGTAATTCAAGACACTTTGACATTAGGGCCCGGGATTGTTTGGCCCCAAAGTCAGGCTCATTTTGATCGTTTTGCACCGTGCCCGAATCCGCTAGAACAGGTGGTCTCGGGTGCAGTGTACTTGGTGTGAATTGAATCAAATATGGAAACAATCATACCTGAGAACGGAAGTAGATTGCTGTTTTGGCACAATGTCATTATTGACGTTGGTCTCCTCTGAAATGTCCACGTTCGTGTAGCATAAATATCATCCTTAGATCTACAAACCACAGCTTATAAAGAAGGTCGGCACGAAGAAGTGTTGCTCAGGACATTTTTCAAGAAATATCAATAACATTGGGCATAGCATGAAAGTTCTTGTTCTCTTCTTCTCTTGTGTTTAATGGTTGCTCAAGTACGTACCTACTGCTACATGCTGTATCGGACGGTGTAAATATGCAAGCATGCCCGAGAACAGACAGCAAAAATCAGTGTGAATGCTGGCCAGCGGGGGAGAAGAAGGGAGCAATCATACTTAAGTTGGTACGACTTAATTGTGCCAAATGTAAAAACACCCTAAAACATGCCACACTGGATTTCTGATAAGTATGACAAGCATATTTACATGTACAGCTTGGTGAATCAGATTAATGTGTTTCTGTCCATCAAACCCCATAAAGTAAACTGCAGAGTAAAAGGATTGGGACAATTATGTTTCTCAGCATTTGATTTTAGATGTCCAAGTACCATTAAAAGAAGTCATATGAGGCTGTATTTATACTTGCTTTTTACATGTATCGTAAAAGATTGCATCACAAGTGCACAGTTAAGATCAAATGCTGTCCTTCTCCTCGTTTCAAGCATTTCTTCAATAACCACTTGCACAACTATAAAGATTAGCCAAAGCCACTCCAAATCACATGTATATTTCTTAGAGTCCATGTACTGTATGTCACAGTAGTTTCCATAGGTGATCTGAAAAAAATCACCCAATATGTCACTTAATACATGATTGATGTTATGAATCACAAAAAGTAATCACAAAGGGGATGATTTGCCGCTTTTGAACTGTCTAAACTTTTTTGTTATGGATGGTGACTGATACTGTAATATAAACCAAAATGAAGATAATCACAGGTTTTTCTGCTTTAATAAAAGTATCTTTGTAAGTAAACTTTCTGACATTAATGTTGTGCTCAGAAGATGACAGAAAATAAATAAAAATGTTGTCAGAATAGGCAAGCACAAAGTGTTCTAGAGTGTCTCTCAGTACATAATTAATCTGAAAATGCAAAAATTCAAGACAGATGGTATGTTGACCAAAACATATTCAAACAAACAGCTAATGATATAAAGACCACACAGGAAGCAGAAAGATAAAAAGGAGCAGATCAGAAAGAAAGAGTGAGTGAGAGAGAGAGAGAGAGAGAGAGAGAGAGAGAGAAACTAGCTAAAGTCAAACATGAGAGAAAAAGGTTTAGGTGAGAGTGACACAAACAAGACACAAAAAAGCAGGCCAGTGTAAAGATGAAATCAATGGAATGTCTGAGTCATTGGAGCAAAGGTGTTGATCTGATTGCATATTACTTGGATAAATAACTTAAATAAATTATTTTACTTAAATAATTAAAATACTATATATATAAAATGTGTGTGTGTGTGTGTGTGTGTGTGTGTGTGTGTGTGTGTGTATTATCATGTAATTCAAACACAACAACATAACATGTGTTTTCAAAAGTAGCTTAATTTCTGTGAAATGTGCAAATCAGAACTCGCAAATGTGGCTTGTGTGAATGGATCACAAAAATGATCTTCTCACTCCATGCGGGAGGGTCAGGAACAAAACAATTACATCAATCCTAATTTAAAGAAATTATTGGCAGGTCATTGTGAAAGCACAGATTGGTTAGCAATCAACTGCCTGGCAGTTACCTGGTCAATGGGATACCACCTTCTCTCTTTTGGCTGCAGATTCTTTTTGCAAGTATCTGGAATGGGCACAGTTTTCAAAATAAGATTAGAAAGACACGTGCATCCAGATGTCAAGAAATGCTTTATCCTTTTGAGCTATTTCATGAAGGAATTTCAAGTTAAACTTACTGACTAGTCAAGTTATAGTTCTGTCACTCCCTATAACAGTATAACAGTACAACAGTATAAGTAGAGTACTGTATATTTGGGAACCAAACATTGGTTACAGTAAATTTAACAATATAGATTTAACAATATGTGGCAAATTTCTGTTCATTATATAAAGGCACCAATTAAGCAGGCATGGATTGAGTAAGTGATTCCAGAGCACTGCAGCCGTCTTTTTGACTCTATGCCTAGGTGGATCCAGCAAGTTTAGAAGAATAAATATTGGTTGTTGTATAGCAATTTCACTGCATAAAATAACCAGTGGTTCTTATCTTCTTATCTAATAATAATCTATACCACTTCATCCTGCATATAGCCTGGAGCCTATCCCAGGTGACTTAGGGCACAAGGCAGGGTACATGCCTGGGCGGCAATAAATTGCAGGACACACACTACGGGCAATTTGGGAACACAAGCTAGCCTAATGTACATATCTTTGGACTGTTTGGGAAACCAGGGTACCCAGAGGAAACCCACCAAGCACTAAACATACTAATTACCCACAGACCCAAGGCGGGAATTGAAGTGCAAGGCGACACATCTAACCACTTAACCATTATTTACTTGATTCTTATCTTGATTGAAATCAAAGGAGCTGATAGTGGTCTTTAGTACAAAGCAGGGAAGGAACTACCATACCCCAGTCATTATCGACAGCCCTGTGGATTAAGTGGACAGAGTGGTTTAAGAAGAGCACCACACAGAACAGACGAGCTCTTAAGAGGGTTGGTGCGATCAGCTGAGTGCATCATCTGCACAGAGCTCCCTGACCTGCAGTCTCAGCAAGCAGTACTAGACCTAGGCCAAGATGATCATGTAGGACCTCAGCCACCCCAACAATGGACTGTTCTCTCTGTCGCAATCAGGACATCGCTTCCGCTCCTTAAAGGCCAACACAGATACACTAAGGAGTAGCTTCTTCCCGCAGGCTATAGGGACTCTCAATCACAACACCACACAGGACTTAACACTTTGAGGTGCTCTCTTAATACCCACCACATTGCTCATATGGCACACTGCACATTTTGCACATCACTGAACTGCAAACTTTGACCGTGTACACACACATTACACACATTCACACACCGCACATAAAACATTTGCACATTTTGCACCAGTGTACTGTGATATTTGAACTGCAATCTAGCACAATATTCTGCAAATCCGCAATTTATCTTGCCCATAACTGGACCCAGTTCTACACTACACTACATTACATTACATCTCAACTCTTCTAAAAAAAATGTTGTATATTTTATTAAATATTTTTTTACATTCAATTTTTTTGTTTAATATTTTGTTCCACTATTTTATTTTCATAGTTTTTTTTGCTTCTACATTATTGTAAATTACTTTTACATATATAATTTATTTACATATTTCTTGTGTAATTTTCTTATTTCTCTTATTTTTACAGTGAAAGGTCATCAGCAGTCATATAAGCATTTTGCTTCATATTATACTGTGCTTCATAGGACTGTGTATGTGATAAATAAAATTATTAGAACTTAAATTTAAGTGAATTATTTTAAATATCTAATGTTATTAAAACATTGATTTTTACTTGTGTCTCTGGCCACCACTGTATTTATGTATTATAAAGATAGATAAAGTAGATATAACCTCCCAGTCCCACTAATACTAATCTTTCTACAAAAGAAAAAAAATATATGCTTACTGCTCACATACACCAAAATATGTTCACTATCTGGCTCATGCAAAATGAAATATTACATATGCACATTTAAGCTAAAGTGTCTACTGTTAATATGAGAAAAGTGCATATGAACCTATTTGACAATGATCCTATCGCTCTTTCTCTCTCTTTTAACCACACACACACAGCATTTTACAATGGTGCAATTATGCATCATACAGATCTGAATCAACAGTCTTAACAGCTATTCACATGAAACACTCCATGCTAAGAGCCATTTGCTCCCACACACTCAGCAGCATTTCCTGGTCTTCTGTATTTCTCTCACAGTAAGGACATGCTCGTTTGACTGTGTAAATTAACCTCCCTAGCACTACATGAAGAGTGAAATGACTTGTGTTTTCATGCACTGTTTTCTGTTCTTGTTTCAGACAGATTGGAATGCATGTAACAGTAACATATAAACAGAGTGAGACTTGCATTTTCTCATATTAAAAGTTCCCTGCACCTAATCTAAATCAAATTGAACACATTATTTAGTTGGTGGAGTCTCATATTATTTGAAGTGTAAAGTAGCTAGCCATCCATATCCTAATTCAAAAATGTATGTAACTATTGAGCTCATAAATGCCTTGTGAATTATTTCATGTTGCTGGTGTTCAGCTACATAACTTTTTTCTCGCACAATCATTTGTCCCACTCTGCAATAATCATTCTGTGTCTTTGAATAGCACAAATAACATATTTTTCATGTGCACAAGCTGAGGAATATGGGGAGTAAAATCTGCAAACAGACAAAGCATAAACATGATTCTACCATATGTTTGTTACAAAGGCTGTATTCTGTCTGAACAGTTCTAACTGCTTGGGGAATTTATCAATTACCATAAAAAATGTATTTGTATTCTCTGTGAGGAGGTAAAATGTCCTCTATGTCTCTCAGCAAGTTTTAACGCTCACATTTATGTTGTTTTTCATTCCGGTGAGGCAGATTCCACTTGAGAAGGCGGTAATCAAATAAATTGCTGCATGTATGCTATCTATACGTACGTGTTTACAGGATTTAGCAGTGTTGAGGTGCTTTCGCTAACTGTGCAAATTTTCACCACACCTTCGTGGAGTTGCCCAAAACAAATGGTATGTTTACATTACACTGCATCTCCTAATGCTAGCATCACACAGCTAAATTTTTGTTGCAAGTCTGGTCTATTGCACTTTGATTTTTAATCTGATTCAAAAAAAGAAGCGGGGAACTGCTGATCAGTCTCAATCTAAGCTTCAATCTCATGTTCATTGTTCGGGATGCACTACAGCTTTAGTACACATCTACAGGGTACATCCGATCTATGCTATAGAAGATTTCTGTCTGTTAGCTGCAAAACGGTGTGCTGTGGCTTAAACCTCCTCATGGCATTTTGAACACGTCACACATCTTAACGTGTCATACCCCTTTTCTGTGATGGGGTGCTCGCTTTTCAAACCAATATTTTCTTGCCCTTGTCACTACCTCTGCATGACAACAACAACCACCATTTCCATTTCTGTTCATTTTATACAGGACGGCAAGCCAAAATTATGTGAACAGGGTTTATTCTATGGGTTTTAAAAAATAGATTTACTAAAATAGGCTGATTTAAATGTACTATTTTAATAAAGTCACTTATTCATCATAACCACAACTCTCTGACTTGTTCTAAGACTACTGCTGTACCTGTAACTGTGGCGGTAGCATTTCTGTGCCTAGTTTCCTAGTATAAATGAGGAACAGATGGATGAGAAAGCAAATGGATGGTCAATTTATCTTTCAGTGCACTGTTTACATGATCCCTAAATTGAAAGGGAATTAAATGCATAATTGCCAGCACATCTGGGGCTTGGTGGCTTTAATTAAAAGAAGACTGAAATTATTGGATGCTAGTAAAGCTGAGTAGGGTCTCTGTGGCCCTAGGTTTTTTTTTCCATTTCTTGCTTTCCTGATGAAGGTGAATAAAGGAGCTATTTTGCAGTGTGGTGAGAGACCAGAGACCCTTTTCTGTTCCTTTTTCCAATTACTGTAGGTTTGCCAGATGCAGCCATAATTTATTAGTGATCTAATTAGTGCATCTCATTAGTAGGGATGGTGAAATCATCAGCTCATTAGTGAACTGCATTTGTTAACAGTGTGAGGAGAAACATCTGAGGTGAGACATCAGACACTTCCAGTTTTACACATAATCTCGCGACATAACTTATTCATGTATTCATGTACATATATTTATCATATACCCACATCTCTCAGTAAACACTACCAGACCAAAATAGATTCACTAAGCAGTGGGCCATTCGAGAAACTTGTGAGGTTTTGTGTTTTGTTTTATCTTTTTTAAAAATTTCTTTAATTTTTTCATTTTAAATTCATCTTCATTTCTATTTAAACTGTATATTTGCCAACTATAAAACATTATTCAAATATAATAATAAAAAATACAAAAATACATACATACAAAATATATATATATATACTGTACTTTTAATATTTTACATTTTATAATATTATTTATATATAAACACTTCCAATGCTCTATCTTAGCCTGTTCATCATATGGTTGCTGTCTGACTGGCGTTGAACCTGACCCCTACCCCTCATCTTCTAGGTTGTGAGCCCAGAAGATGGCTTCATATCACCATTTCAAGCTGAACACACACAGGTTACATGCTGAAAGTGACAAAATAAATAAGGCTGCCAGTACAGTTGGAAATGAGTTTTTTCCACCACTTGAGTTGCTTTGGGCCTCTGGATGGACCAAGACCCAGGACCCACCGTAATGAATATACAGTATCATAAAGTTGGTCTAGCAACTGTGGCTGGGTATTGCAAAATCCAAGCTGAGCTGCCTGTTTGTCGCCAAGGATCTCCACTCAGGAAAGGTGGACAAAAAAAAATGTGTTGCATAAATACTTTTTGGTGCACTTGTGACTTACAGTATAAAGAAATGCCTTTACCATTTTAGAGAAGCAACAGCGAATGAAGAATGATGCACAAAAGAAGCATGACAAGTTTATGTAGCAGCCTTGCTTATACCTTTTTTATACTGTACCTCCAAGTTGGCCACATTGGCATATGCCAAACTTAGTCTACACTTACTAAAAGAGTAACATAACCAAAATTACTGGATAATGGTATTGCAAATACTGCTGCCAGTTATGCTGTTGGGGAAATTAGATCTATTTATACAGGAAGCATTAACAAACAGCAATGCATATGTAAATGATTAAATAAACATTAGATTATCATGTATCAATTACTCTCATAAACCGCAATGTAGGAACAAGTTGTAAATCTAATTAAACTGCCTAATTAATTCTCAAACTATGTTGTTTTTATAATTAACAATTAATTCCTAATTTAAAAAATTTATACTTGCAAACTTAAGTATAAATGATTTAAGTAGTTATTTTAAAAAAAGTAACTAATTCCACCAGGAGACTTTCGGCAGGAGGCCCTCGACAGGGTGGCGATCTATTGCAGGGCACACACACACCTATACACACTCACACGCTCATTTACACACTATGGGCAATTTGGGAACACTAACTAGCCTAATGTACATGTCTTTGGACTGTGGGGGAAACCAGAGGAAACCCACCAAGCATGGGGTGAGCATGCAAACTCTATGCATTATCTTAATTGACAATATTTAAAAAAAAATTTAGAATGTTATTAAAACACTGATAGGGAAGACCAACTATTGTAACCTAATCTAAAAGTTTTTGAATTGTGGGACAAAACCCATCAAGAACATGCAACCACCATGCACACAGAACCATGGTGGAAATTTGACCCTCAAGCCTAAAGAGAAGAACCAGCTCACCCTGGATTTTGCTTTATGATTATTTGGGGGTACACAATGCTGCTCCTGAGCTCCCAGACCCCCTCTGCCCTCTGTACCTGTCTGACTTATCCTGCTGCCACCCTGGTTCCGAACAGGACTCCATATTAACTTAAAGACATCTTCTGTTATATTAAACTTCACACATAAATGAACTACTTACTAGACTACATACTTGTAGGGACAGAATGAGTGCCTGTATTGCTTTAATGCGTTAATGCTTAGCAGGAACATAGCTGACAATTTAAAGGTCAGGGAAACTACCTGTCAGGAAGTAACTCACACATCCTACAGTAGATTCCTGAGAACACACAAGAACACACCCTGACACCTTCTCACAAGCATAACATGCATCAGTGTTCTTTAAGAGTAATTTTAATAAATAAATAAATAAATAAATAAACAAATAAACATGGACATTTTTTACATCAGTCATTTTTGCACTAATTATTAAATATAATTTAAATGGATCTGTGATGTAATTCTAGCAATGGCATGGCAAGTTGTCTTTCGGCTACTCCCGTGGAAAGGGCGCCCCAGCGGACTATTCGATCCACAAAATAAATTGGCACAGGTTTTACCCTGAATGTCCTTAACACAAACAACACAATGGATTTCCAGCCCATATGTTCACAGACATATTTTAAATGTATTTTTTTAATGGAAGAGGGATGCATCTTAGTACTTGCTTGCAATTTGTACTCTTTAAATAATTTGCAATTGTATATATTGTAGGAATTTAAAATATATTATTTTATTATTATTAATAATAATAATAATAATAATTATTATTATTATTATTATTATTATTATTATTATTATTATTATTTAAAAGGAACTAAAGAGAACTTTTCGCAAATAGAATGCATGCATTTTATTGTAACATTAGTTTGTGTTCACACAAACTAATAAACTGTAGTGTGTGAATTTTGACTGGAGGTCTTACCGCAGTTGTGAAAATAGGAATAAATACAACTCTTGGCCTCGACAGTTCCTAGTTGGACTAGAGGGGTTCCTAGATGAATGATAATAATAAATAGTGAACAAAATAGCAAAAACATTGGCTTAGTTCAGGGCGTATGCCTTATTCAACATCCTGAAAGATCCTCTGGCCGTGAGATTCTGGATATTTGAGGTATGTTATTGATGGCAGGCTTTAGAAAGTATTGCAATGGTTACAATGACAAAGTACATTTTAAGGCACAGTTATGTAAATGTGAACAACCTTAGGGCTCATCTGTCCTTGATAAAATGCAAATCACTGAATGAATGACTGTATTAATGGGTAGAAAGCGAGGGTTGGCATGCAAGTGATAAGAAAGAGATCAAAGAGATAGATGGGAGATTCATGGGCATTACTTTGTTTAACAAAATGTTGATTGACAAAAGGCAGGGTGGAGCTTCAAGCTGAAAGAGTGAAAATATAAACCATAACAGTGAACAACACAATGTATTTCCAGCCCACATGTACACAGACGTACTTTAAACTGATTTGTTTTTGTTTGTTTGTTTTTTTAATGGGAGAGGGATGGAGCTCAGGACTTGCTTGTAATTTGTACTCTTTGAATAATAATGATGCAGCACATTTAAAAACTTTGCCTTTGTACTGTATGTGTGTGCACTGTGCAGAGTGACCTGTCATGGCTCGAAGGCATTTAATTCTTTCAACGTTATATCTTGTGGAGGTTTGTTATATCAACGCTCCTATCTTGTACGCTTGACTTCTGAGAGACACTGCCACTCTGAGAGGCTCTTTTTATACCCAATCATGTTGCCAATTGACCTAATAAGTTGCAAATTAGTCCATCAGCTGATTCTTATATGTACATTTAACTTCTCCGGCCTCTTATTGCTACCTGTCCCAACGTTTTTGTAATGTGTAGCTCTCATGAAATCCAAAATAATCCAATATTTGGCATGACATTTCAAAATGTCACACTTTTTACAATTGATACTGTGTGTTATCTATATTCTATTTTTAATATAATATTAAAATGTTAAACTTCCACTTCGTTGCATTGTTTTTATTCACAATTTGTATTGTCCCAACATTTTTGGAATTGGGTTTGTATAATTTAAATGTATCGAGTGATGTAATTGTACCAATAGGATGGCAAGTTGTTGTTGTTAGTCTTTCGGCTACTCCCGTGGAAAGGGCGCCACAGTGGACTATTCGATCCACAAAATAAATTGGCACAGGTTTTACCCTGAATGTCCCTCCTGACGCAATCCCATTTTATCCAGGCTTGAGACTGTCACTGCATTTAGTAGCTGGTGTTTTGGACGTTGGTAAGTAAGTGTATTGAAATTTTGCTGCTATTGCCATGGCAACCTTTTTTTTTTCATAGCTGTTTTGTTCTATCACTGATGGTAGTTTCATATAGAATTGATATAGATATGATTTCATACAGTATATAATCCTAATGTTATATTAATCATATGGATCGGTTGGACGTAATAATATTTATAAGAGCCCTTATGCAGAGCTTCTGAGGGTGTGAAAATGAAATGGAGATGAAATAGAAGGTTGTGAGAGTGCTTACGACACACACAAACAATGCTCTGCCATCTCTTTGAGACCCAACGGGGGTCTTATTGTGTGTGGTTTTAACTTGCGCATGCTTGAAAAACTGCGTGCTGCTCTTTTTCTCTCTCAAGATTTCGCCTTCTTATTGAGATGTTGGCTGGGTCTTGTCTTGATGCACGCGTTGTCTTTGTTTTTATCTTTGCCCTGATACCTTACTGGGTGCTAATTAATGATTGCCTGAAGGAAGGGGATGGGGAAGTTGGTGTGGGGTTGTCTACAGAGCCAGCTAGCCAGCTGCATAAGAAAAATTATTATTTGGGGTCATAGAGGGGAAATTATACATTATTTGGCAATTATTCATTTTAATACTACTATAGAAATTTTCATTGTGGATACAGATGATAAAGAGGGTTAATTGGTCTGACCACTCATTTGGCTCACCATCATAACCTACTGGTAAAGTTGACTTTCCAACTATAAATTTATCAGCCTGCTAGTTAGCTAACATGCCTCATTTATATTGCTTTAGCAACCTTATAGAGTGCACATCAAATCTACATCAGGAAACCTGATATACAACACTGGATAGCTAAATTTATTGAGAACAAGAACAAATTAATTTATTCTTGAGAGCTTTCTGGTGTTCTTGGTTTAAGAAACAAGAGGCTTATGTCTTCAATGTTTCTCTAATATAAACAATTTCTATTAATTTTTATATATTATACTGTAAGTCTAGTCATTTTAGGCTATTCCCACTCTACTGACAAAAAGCCAAGCCATAACGATCTTCCATAGTGACACCATTTAAAAATTTTAATTTAGTTGACACTCCCTGTCTTTTGGTGCTCATTCGTAATAATAAGAGGATATTATTTTAGCGAATGTCAGTCCTGATTAAAACACTTAATTGATTATTTAGTCAGATTATAATCAAATTAGCTTAGAATGTGGTACACTACAAGGCATGCATTTTATTGTAACACCAGTTTGTGTCTACCAAGCAATTCTTCCTGCAGACTCTTTATACAGTAAATTCACATACAGTCACTATGCCAGTATGGCAATATATTATTAATTAACTATAGTTACTAACTATGGCAGACGGTGATGTAATGGTTAGCACCTCCAAGTTTAAGTCCCATCTTTATGTCTGTGTGTGTGGACATGTAATCCCCCTTGCCTGGTGGGCCCACCTTCCAAAGACAGGCACATTAGGCTAATTGGCATTTCCAAATTGCCTATAGTGTGTGCATCTTGAATGGAGGTCCTGCCACAGTTGGAAGTAGGAATAAATACAACAGTCACCTTTGCCTCCATGGTTCCTAAATTTTGGCAACCCAAAATTTTTTGGCATATATAAACTCGGTCAGGTGACGTCATTCGGTTAGGTGCACCTGGAGGTTATAAATAGGCATGAACCGGTAACATCCCCAAGTCAATTTTGTCTGAAGGATGTCCAGTCACGCATGCAGTGCGGCATTGAAGCACAGCATCTCGTTCCCGCTTTTTCAGGAAACAGGGTTACACCAAAGTAACCCGAGACGTTCCCTTTCAAAAGCTACACTTACATTTACATTTACATTTAGGCATTTGGCAGACGCTCTTATCCAGAGCGACTTACAAAAAGTGCTTTAATGTTTACAACATTGGATACATACTTACACTGGGTTAACTAGGTTAATAACATACACTAGGTTAATACACTTGATGCTGCGCAAAAGCGCTATGGGAACGAGAATACCCATTCCGCCGCACTGCAAGTGTCTGGACCCCCAGGGTTGTGTAGTGTGCACACAGTCCCCCCAAGGAGTCTTAGACATAATCCTGGAATGCTGACTCGAGGACCCGCGAGCCTGGCATCCAACTATAAGGCCTGATAGATGTCTTGCGGAAAAAGGCAGCTTGCCGCATGACATACTTGGAAACCTCCTTGCCAGAGCAATTGATGAGGCAAGCTTCGTGGTCGAATGGGCTCTAAACACTAGAGGCGAAGTGTGCCAGACGCCTCATAGGCTAGGGCACTAGCATCTCTCACCCAACTCGTCTAATGGCGGCTGCCCTTCGGCCGCGGCCCCACGACGTATGAAACCCTACTCTAATTTACGGCACTAGCTAATGCAGAGGTGCGCTGTAAATTTACGGCACTAGCTAATGCAGAGGTGCGCTGTAAATTGAAAACCATGAGCTGGACACAGCGAATGAAGTCTTACTGCTCCGGAGCTATAATGGCGGAGGACAGAAGGCTTCGACTGTGGAAGATAGTTGGGTAAGAATGCAGAACAGCTTTTTCTAGCCAATTGGCAAAGCCTAAGCATGCTGGGGATGCTGATGAGGTCTGCGAATAAGCCGGCAACTAAGGGTGTTTTCCACAAACTCCATCAATCAGGACGTAGGCCGAAATACTACTACGTACCGGGGCACAAGTCCGATGTTAGTGTTCCTGCAGAAATTTCCAGCACTGAAACAGTTCGGCAGTGGACTGGGTCTACATGTTTTATGTCCTGAAATGTAAATGATCCTGAGGGACAGAATTTGTCCTGTCCTTAAGCAGGACCTAGTGCGCTAGTTTTCTTAGCGGCGCAAGTCTAGTCTGCCCAGGCGATATTTACAAGCCGTAATGTTGTCCATCCGTGCTAGAACATTCTAGCCTCTTGATTTCTGGAGGGAGTATTTTAGGGCCAGAAATAAAGTCATTATAGCATAGCACGGACCTGGAGTGGGACCCAGAGTCAAGGACGAGGGTCTGAACCACATAGAGAGGGTACGAAGCTCTCGGCGCGTAACTCTTATGGCCTCTGGGAATTGGCCCTTGGATGAAATCCCCCGGCACTTAGCCACCACTGAAACCACTCTAGGAGCGGTGAAGTTACCTCCTGGCTTAGATAGAACTTCTTTAGAGTGGAATAATGTATCCGGCGTGTGCAGAAGACAGCTATGCCCGCATTGCGGTCGGATTCTGCATGACACTCAACGTCATACCTCGTGTAGGAAGGAGGACGCTTTCTGTGGCGTTAAGACTCCACCCTAAGAAAATGAGGTAAGCTAGGGTGACTTGTTGATGCCGAATGGCTTTGTCTGGGAGGAGAACGTGCTATGGCCACTTTGCCAGCAAGTCTGTGATTTTAAATTAACAGAGGTGTTCACTGTGGTTTCATGAAAGTGGAAAACCCACACCGTTGAAACACAATGATTGAATCCTGTAGCCAGGGAGACATGCTTGGCAGTAGCTAGCACACTCCCAGCTTCTCCGAAGGGGCGGTAGCTTTGTCGCTTAGCTAGGCGGAGGGGTGGTGGTGATGATGGTGGCTGTCTGTGGGAATTGACCACTGGTCTCCTGAGTGTGCTGGTCTTCCACAGTGCTTAATACCTAAAAAGACATACCTGGCAGTAGGTTCCCTGCTGCCGGCCTTTTTAAAAGGTGCACAAATTTAAAAACTTTGGCTAGATGGGTGTGTTAGATGTTCGGCATCCTGAATCATGGGGGGAAGGAACCGAACACCTAACATTTCTCTGGAGACCGCTGCTCCCCGACACACCAGTGGTGGCGGAGATTGAACCACGGCCTCCTGCCAGTACTCAGCTCTCAGTAGGTCAGTCTGGTATGCCTGCAAAGCCATTGTGTGCAGGACAGCACCAGCCTGACCCGCTGCCTGAAAAATCTTCTTCCACCAACGAAGATGTTAGTCTACATGCTTGGTGGGGAGTGTGGATTTTTCCCGGGAGGATGAGCTCCCAGGAGAGACATAGCCCGCAAGCGTCTCTCTGATCTGGGACATCATCATAAAGGACCGCGCTTTCATCAATGACATTGGAACAAATCATTGTCAATAGCACAAAAACAGGGGATGAATACAGCTTATTCCATGAAAGAGTTAACTCATGGAGGTCGCCAGGAAGGGGAGGGGCCATCATTGAGGCCCCTCCTCCAGCCACCCGACAGAAACCTGTCATCTAACTTTGAGCGTTTAGGGGATTTATTTATTTACTTATTTTGTGGCAAATCTAGGTTTACGTGTTAGACCGCGCGTTACCACCTCTAACAACAACTAACACACTGGCTCATCACTAGAGGAGCAATTTGAAGTGATAGTTTCCACCTCCGCAGAAGCGAGAGAGAAAGTTCTTTCCCCCTTCACAAGAAGCGTCGAAGCGCGCTAGAGAAGCAATTGGTAAAAAGCTCATGATCCGGCGAGAGAGCCGGAGAAAAGGAAAATTCTGTCTTGTGCGCTTCCGCCAGATATGCACTGTCGCCACTCACGGTTTCATTTTAAAAAAACAGCGAACTCGAGTGCGAGGGACTTTAATAGGAAGAAAATCGCAATGCTTACCTGCTCCCTCCAGCCCGAGATAGCGTGCTCAAAAACTGAAAACAGAAAGCAAGGAGGTCGCCCTGAGATATTCTACACGGAGGGACTACCTCATGTCTAACTCTGCCATCTTTCTGGTGAGTAATAAAACACTTCCTATTTTCGCTTTCTTTAAAAAAGTGCTTGCACACACGCACACTCACAAAGCGGATCCTGAAGACAAAAAGATCTGAGGATGTTTCTGGTTCAAGCCTATTTATAACATCCAGGTGCATCTGTATATGCCAAAAATTTTGGCGTGTTTGACACACACGTGCTTAACAACCGGTAACGACGAAATGTTTCCCATAGCGCTTTCGCACAGCATCGAGTGTAGCTTTTGAAAGGGAACACTAATCAAATTCATTATGATTTGGACAACCAAATAAATAATTAAAAAAACTGCAAAAACATTGGCTTAGTTCAGGGAGTATGCCTAATTCAACATTCTGAAAGATCCTCTGGCCGTGAGATTCTGGATATTTGAGGTATGCTACTGATGGCAGGCTTTAGAAACTATTGGTTACAATGACAAAGTACATTTTAAGGAACAGTAATGTAAATGTGAACAACCTTAGGGCTCATCTGTCCTTGATAAAATGCAAATCACTGAATGAATGACTGTATTAATGGGTAGAAAACGAGAGCATGCAAGTAATAAGAAAGAGATCAAAGAGATAGATGAGAGATTCATGGGCATTACTTTGTTTAACAAAATGCTGATTGACAAAAGGCAGGGTGGAGCTTCAAGCTGAAACAGTAAACATATTAACCATAACAGTGAACAAATGTCTAGCCCATATGTACACAGACATACTTTAAACTGATTTGTTTTTTTTTTTTGGAGATGGAGCTCAGGACTTGCTTGTAATTTGTACTCTTTGAATAATAATGATGCAGCACATTTGAAAGCTTTGCCTTTGTACTGTATGTGTGTGCACTGTGCAGAGTGACCTGTCATATATCTTGTGGAGATTTAAAACATAATAATAATAATAATAATAATAATAATAAATATTATTATTATTATAATTATTACATTACTTTCATCCAGTTTACTTTTACAGTAATGATACTGTAAAACAGTAATGAAATAGTAACGAAAGGGAGCCCTCTATCTGTTGAGGCATAGTACCTGCAATCTGAAAGGAAACTAAAAGGCAGAATACTTAGTGGCTACAATAGTTAAATATAGTTGCAAGCAATGATGAGCGGGCCCAAGCACCCTGTGTCATCGACTTCAGGGTGTACCGCACAACATGTGTGTTATTTAAGCATGTTAAGACCTACAAAAAGCCATCGCCGCCTGGGTGCACCGTACAATTTGCACGCATCACACACTATATAGGGCTGATGTCAGTTTGGCCCATCGATATTTGTTGAGTGGGTTGGTGTGTGTGTGAGACATGTGGGTGTCTCAGTCTGTGTGTGACAAGTAAATTTTTGTTTGTGCATGTTTGTGCATGTTTGTGTGTGCGTGGTGTGTGTCTGTGTTAACATTTGTGATGTGCGTGTTAGTATGTGTGCATGCGTGCGTGGGTATGAGAGATGTGAATGTGTGATTGTTAACATTTGTGATGTGTGTGTATGTATGTGATAAATGAGTGTGTTTGTGTGTGTGTGTTTGTGTGTGTATAAGTGTGTACATGCATGTGTGTGTTTGTGTGTGTGTGTGTGAGTGTGAGAGCGTTAACAATTGTAATGTGAGTGTATGTACTGAGTGTATTTGTGCATGTCGTGTACGAGTGTGTTTGTGCGTGTGTATGTTTGTGCATGTGTGTGTGTGTGTATGTGTGTGTGTGTGTGATGTGTATGTGTGTACAATAGGCCGCAGATGCTAGAAAAAAAGCATCTCACTATGAGTTCCTCAAACTGATAACTGAACGTAATGTGTCACTCAATTTAATGCCACACAGAAAGTTATAAACCACTTTTCAGCATAGGTTTAATGCATGATCATGGCTGACCCATTTGAGAAATCAAAAATCCCTCCACAATTTTGCAACCTCAATGTCTTTAGATCACATAGGCCCGGTTTGGTGGCGATCATATTAATTTCTTTAGGAGAAGTATATCAAAATCCATCCGGTGCGTTTTGGCAAACTACACAAAATAACTGACTTCCTGTTGAGTTCAGCCCATGACATGCAGGCGAAAAATGCAGCTCAATGAGCTCTAAATGTGTACCGAGTTTTATGTGCGTACGTGCAAGTGTGTATGATCTATGCAGCAAAATCTTGTGTGCCTCTCCGAATTACTGCACCTGCTGCCTCTACCATCATGCCCTTAGTCCAGCCTATTCCTGGAATCCCACCTGTTTGTCAACCTCTAAGAGTGTACAGCTAATCCTGCAACATGTGGTCCATTACTATGGCCTCAAAACACAGTTTGCCAGTCAATTTTGAGAAGCCGTCTGTAAGCTAATCAGAACCATGGCTAGCCTGTCCTCAGGCTTCCCCTAGAGTACAACTGGCAGACAGAGAGGGTAAACCAGAATCTGGAATGGACCTTCAGGTACCTGGAGTCCTCCAAACCCTCGCCTTGGGCTGACCACCTGATGTGGATGAATGCCTTTAACACCCTGTGGCACTCCTTCCTGGGTATGTTGCCATAAATAGTTTATAATAAAACATTTTTAAATTACAGTGAAACCTCTGATTATGAGTAACTCGGTTTACGAGTGTTCCGCAAGACGAGCAAAGATTTTTAATCAATTTTGACTTGGAAAATGAGGATTGTCTTGGTTTACGAGCACAGAGAATCATGTATCATGCATGTGCTTCTTGATTTGATGCCGAGTGTCACGTGATCACAAGTGAGCCAACGTTTTTTCAATCTCTTGAGGTAATCATCTCCCCTGCTGGGTCTTACTCGTCTCTTACTAGTGTTCGCACACACACACTCTTTCTCGTCGTTAGTGTGTGTCAGTGTTTGAGAGTGTGTGTTGTGTGTGTGCGCATGTAATTTGACACCGTGCCGGTTTACTCTTTCTCTCTCCTACTCTCTCTCTCTCTCTCGCCTTAAATATGTTTGTGTGTGTGTGTGTGTGTGTGAAACAGAAAGGGGAGCTTCACTCACACACAACTGGCACGGTATTAATTTACACTTGTGCACACACATAACACACACTTGACAGCGCAGGAGAGAAAAAAACACACACATAAATGTGCACATAAATGGAAACACTTATCTGTCAGGATTTATTTTTACTTTATATTTTGTGTTAATTACTTTTATGTATTTCTTTTTTTGGGCTGTGGAACGAATTATTTTAATTTCCATTATTTCTTATAGAAAAATGTGCTTTGTTTTGGAATACGAGCCCGCTTCCGGAACGAATTATGCTCGTAATCCAAGGTTCCACTGTATGTGTAAAGTCCACTAACTAATGCAACAGTTTCTGAATTATCAGAGGTGGCAACACCTGCTTCAGAAAGCAAAAGTCCTTGCACAATTTGCTTCATCCATTAACTAAGTCAGCACAAAACAGATGATGTCACTAATTAGTTCTTTCTGGCTGATGAGTTGTGCTAATTAGAATCAGCTTGTTTAGTTAATGGATGGAACAAATATATGGCAGGATTTAATTTCTGAAGCCAGGTTTACCACCTCTGACTCATCATGTATTCATCTGTGTATCAGATAAAGCAGGGGTCTTCACATCCAGTCCTGGAGGGCCAGTGTCCAACACAGTTTGGTTATTCTTCTTCTCAAGCACAGCTAATTGCTAGGTTCAGTGGGTGTGTTTAGGTGTTGGTGAATTACAAACTGTGTTAGTCACTGGCCCTCCAGGATTTAAAGACCCCTGAGATAAAAGGAGACCTCACAGTACCTTTATCAATAATCTGGTGGAAATAATATATAATAAATATATAAAATCATATTATATTATATTATAATACTATCATTTTTTTATCATAACATGTATATATATATATATATATATATATATATATATATATATATATATATATATATATCATGTACATGTTATGATAGGAATATGATAATATTATTAATATTAGGGTAATACAGTATAATCCTGACAAATGCGCTTCTTGAAAAATGGTCAAAAGCCAATAAACTAACTTTTAAACCTTGTGGAAAGCCTTTCCAGAAGAGTTGAAGCTGTTATAGCTGCAAAGGGTGGGCCAACATCATATTAAACCCTATGAATTATGAATTGGATTCTTCTTTGTCTTTCGGCTGTTCCCTTTCAGGGGTCGCCATAGCGAATCATTTGCCTCCATCTAACCCTATCCTCTGCATCCTCTTCTCTCACACCAACTAACTTCATGTCCTCTCTCACTGCATCCATAAATCTCCTCTTTGGTCTTTTTCTAGACCTCCTGCCTGGCAGTTCCAACCTCAGCATCCTTCTACCGATATATTCACCATCTCTTTTCTGAACATGTCCAAACCACCTCAATCTGGCCTCTCTGACTTTATCTCCAAAACATCTAACATGGGTTGTCCCTCTGATTAACTCATTCTTGATCTTATCCATCCTTGTCACTCCCAAAGAGAACCTCAACATCTTATTGAATGGATTATGGATTGGATTATGAATTGGATTTTACTTCATCTGCATGTGAAAGCCGGCAAGCAAATACTTTTGGCAATATAGTGTACATTTTTAATATCTTCATTTAAATCTCGTATTTAAATACATGTTCAGACATGCAAAAAGTGCTATCAAAGTAAATGAATAAATAAGTAAATATACAGTACAAAAAACAAGTGAAAATTAGTTACATTTACCAGAAATTTATTTGCGAAAATGGCAAAAAGATATCTTATTCATTTCAATTGTATAAAAACAAGTGCATATTTAAGCACACTTAATGACATTTAGTTCATAAAAACTGTCTTATGACATCGAAACGAGTGAGCGTTCAAAGACAAGAAACATTTAGGATGATCAATGAAAGATTTTATTCAGTATCCATCATATGACTCCCTAATTAAATGACAACAACTTTAAAATATTTCTGATCCAGTCATTTGCCTGATATTCTTTCAGCTGGGTGTTAAAAATAATGGATAGACTGAACTGGAGTCTCACTGGGGTCCAGCTCAAAATGCCATGGACACTACAGGTAAGCTGAAAACATTTTGAGTATTTTTGAGCAGCTGCTCTGTAGTCAGTGCTTCAAACTCTGTGGGTTCTCTGTGGGTTTTAAATCATCAGGATTCATGTACTGCATGAGCTTTCACAAGAGGAGCCTAAACGGGTAGGATTTTGGCTTATCTTCACAATCTCAAAAGACAGTTTTTTACTTTCAATCTGGAACTACACGTTTAGTCTGAAAAACTCCCATGGAGTTCAGTAACTCTTATCGATACAGCTTTTAGTAATGTGTTGTCAAGATCATGCGGTGTAGCAGGTGTCAGGTTAGCTTTGTCTTTACAACTTATCACAATGCATACTTCGCCCTTATGTGAGGACCTTTCAAAATGCATTTCTGACAATGCTTCTATACATGGGTTTGTCTAGAATCATTGCCAGAAATGTACTTTGAATTCAGAATTATGAGTGCCATTCAAGTCAAACCAGGACTTTGCAGAATTACAAAACACTGTTTTGAAATTAAAAACTTACTTTATTTCCCTATATCATCCCTATTTAAGCTCAAGCAGAGAAGGGTGGGTTATGGGGTGGGGCCGGGCGTTTTTTGGTTAATGGTCAGTTTTGCTTATTTGAATTTCCATGAATGTCTAATCAAATGTTATAACATTGCTCCTTTAAAGGGATCCCTCTTACTAGACCAGAGGTAGCTCAGTGGATAAGGCATTGGATTATGGTCCGAAAGATCCCAGGTTCAAACCCCACAACCACCAAGTTGCCACTGTTGGGCCCTTGAGCAAGGCCCTTAACCCTCAACTGCTCAGATGTGTAATGAGATAATAATGTAAGTCACTCTGGATAAGAGTGTCTGCCAAATGTAAATGTAGACCTTTACATGCAAATGTTTCGCAAATTGACAGGTTTCCAAGCACATCTTCTGATCTAACATATTGTAACTTATTACAGCATTGATGACATTTCAATGTCTTTTAGTCTCAAAATGTTTACTTGGTACTTATCATGCTAAATTAAGTTTTAAAATGATGTTCCTTTGAAAGATGCTCAAATTCAAGCCAAAATAGCCCATCGTACTGACAACTATTGTTCACTGTGAGTCTTCTGTCCAGTTTGCTAAAATTAAGCACATCATGACGGTGAAAGTAGCACCCTGCTGCAGTGGGGGGAAAAGCATTTATTATTTATTTTATTTCTCATTAATCATTCTGCCACAAAGAAGACTCATGCAACACACAGTCGGTCATGCACAGAATTTCGTTGTAATGGTTTAATGAATTTGTGTTTTTCATGAGATTATCTGTTTCTTCGGGAAAGTTTAAGGTTTTGTAATTTGGTGACCCAAAGATTTAAGAGTGTTTCCTGGCCCAAACAGATTTTACACATACAGCACACACTACTACTACTTTTCGAGTGAAGAAGTCATTTTTACGAAAGCTCTAGTCTATTTATTGCTAAAACATGTCCTTTGGGTAACAAAGGACATGTTTGATTGACTTTTTATGGAAGAGATTTATTAACATAAATGGGATTAGAGCTGAGAGGTAAGTGTGTGCTGGGCCATATTTAGTTTTGTAAGCAAGCATCAGGGTTTTAAATTTTATGTGGGCAGCTACAGGAAGCCAGTGTGGGGGGCGGAGAAGTAAGTTGGTGTGGGAGAATTTGGGAAGGTTGAAAACAAGACATGCAGCTCCACTCTGGATCAGCTGCAGAGGACAAATGGTGGACAGACCTGCCAGGAGTGAGTTGCAGTAGTCTAGTCTTGAAATAACAAAAAATTAAAAACACCTGAGTAGCCTGTGAAGAAAGAAATGGGTAGATTCTTCTAATGTTGTAAAAAAAAAAAAATCAACAAGAGTGAGTAAGGTTAGCAACATTTGTGGAAAATGACAGATTATAGTCCAGAATTACCCCAAGATTGTGTGCAGTGGCTGAAGGAGTAATCTGACTGTTGTTGATTGTGTCGTCTGATTGCATAACAATGGTATGAAAAGCTGTGCGATGATATGACCTTACCAAGAGACCGGGTATAGAGGGAGAACAGAAAAAGACCAAGTACTGAACCCTGTGGAACAACAATAGAGAGTGTGTGTGGGGCAGATGTGGATCCCCTACATGTCACCTCATATGACCTCTTAGGTAAGAAGCAAACCATTGCCACGCTGTCCCACAGATTCCAAGGCTCGTAAGTAACTAACAGGTCCAGGAGAATAAGGAGAGATGATAGTTTAGCTGTTCTAGTAATTAACATAGGGCTTCTCAGTGACTAACAGGAGGGCAGTCTTTGTGGATTGTGCCACATTCAATAATGATTTGTTGGGATCATTTAGGTTGTTGGAGATAAAGAGACATTTGGCCATAAACAGTCCTTTCAAGAATTGTAGAAATAAGAAGACCGGAGCAATAACGGCCAATAGTTGCTGACGTCTGTTGGATCCAGGCAGAGTTTTTTGAGGATGGGAATAACTCTCATCTTCTTTAAAGCAGCAGGAACATGACCAGATGACGTGGAATGGTTGATTTGGGATTGTTGTGATGTAGATAGAGGGTTTTGTAAGATGGCCTTGTGGAATGGATGTTGGGTTTTATTTTCTAAAATAGTCTTATAATCTCAGTTTTACTAAGCAAATTAACTGAAATAAAAATGGTGTTAAACTCTTGAATGTACTATCTCCTATAAGATCATCATTAATGCAATTAATAAATACAATTGTTAAATGTATTCAAACATTTTATTTATCTAATGGTAGGCTTAAAAATGTCAGGTAATTTAACTTTTAAGCATATAATTATTATAAAGGAAACTGCTGTGAATAGCTTGGAATTAATTTGAATATGAAAAATAACATTTATTTATTAACATGAATATAGTTAATAATCGTATTTTTGGTTTATTGTAGTATATAATAGTAAAAAAAAAAGATCAGGTTTATTTAATAGGGTGGAATGTTAAACTGCAGTGCTGTGTCTCTTCTGTCTGACAGACCTCAGTCTGACAACCCTGGTGTAACGATTCCTTTAACAATTTCATTATGCTGAAAAACCCAAGAATCTCATCAACTGCAGATGCTATAGAAACAACTTCCAACTTCAATTTACCCCTCTCTCCTTTTCTCACTATTATTCTGTTCCTCAATGATTGCGCGGACAGTTTTAGGTACTATATTTGATCAGTGGCTGCCTGGAGTGAGAAGAAAGTAGGCAGCAGAGGAATATTTCACACCTGCCACTCTGATATCCAGCTCAAGCTCAGAAAAAGGCCTATCTTGGGAAAAGTGGAGGAGGAAGGATAGTGGAGGTGATAGGATTTTAGTGAGGGCATCACTTAGAGAAAAAATGAAGCCATGAGCTTGCATGATGCCAACGAACATCACACACTTCACAAATACAAAACACTCTGGAGGAGTGAGAAAATAAACCACAGGAGCAAAACAAATATGGAGCAGTGTTGTACTAGTGATTCAGTATAAGAGCTGTTTGGAAGTGCCATGCTGTTGCAACCCAGCTTTTCAAAATGTATGGTTCTAATTAGTGGGAAAATTTTAGAGTGGTGAAGTTGTAAGCAAGGCTATAACCCTTGGTTAAAACCATATCGTACTCTAATAGAGTAATATAAAAAATGTTCACTGTGGGCAGAGCCAATGTTTTTGTACTCCAACATAAAAATAATGGTTTTAAATTAAAACAAAATGGAAAAAACATAGTTCATTTTATTCCACATACACAGGCTAAACAAAGGCCAAATATAATAAAATACATTCCATGGCCACTTTATTAGGTATACACTTCTAGGACCCAGGACATTTAAGTAATAATTTATTCACTTTTATGACATAGATTCAACTAAGTACTGGAAACATTCTTATAGATTTGTCAGGATTCACGACCTGTCTGCACTTTTTCCCACACTGTCACCGTCAACCTTTCCGTCACCGTCAACTTTTCTTACCTGTCTTGTGCGCTTTTTTCTACGGCGCCGTTGCCGCACCTTCTGCGCACCTGTTTCCTATCCTCCGCTGATTACTCCAACGATTGCGCTCTGCTTTAATCGCTGAATTATCTTGTGTGTTTCGTGCCTTGATTTTCTCGTGTTTGTTTTCTCTTCTGATTTCACGTTGCCAAGCTTGCTTTGTTTTTTGTTTTGTTTGCTTCACTCTTTAATCTTCCGGTTTTGACTTAACGCTTCCTCTTTTGACTATGGCTTTCGTTTTACGATTTGGCTTGGACGCCACGTTGACTGATCTCTCGGTATTTACCATTGCTTCGCAGGCCTTACTTTCCACTCATCAAACGTTGTAATAGCACAGTCATCTGCACTTGGATTCTCCTCGTTTCTGCTCCGCGTTGTGACAGAATAATCCAGCCAGCGATATGAATCCAGCTGATGTCGACCGCATGAAAACAGCGCTGAAGAGTCAGTGTGCTCTTCTTGGAGCTCACCACCAGGGACTGCTCAGCACCAAGCAAACCCTTGCTGACGTCACGACTCAGCTCCAACGGCTCCAGCTCTCTCCAACGCAACATGGAGACTCCACCATGCAACGCGAACCACACCTACTTGCTCCCCGACCTATGAAGGTGACCCTGGCACTTGTCGCTCATTTCTCTCTCAGAGCACGCTGATATTCGAGCTCCAATCCTCCACATTCTCCACCGAACGCTCCAAGGTGTATGTGATAACGCTTCTATCAGGACGGGCTCGAGAATGGAGTACTGCTCTCTGGGATTCTCACGATCCCTGTTGCTCAACTACGAGGACTTCGCTAAAGAGATGAAGAGGGTGTTTGATCGCTCATGTCATGGAAGGGACGCAGGTCACAAGCTATTAAAGCTTCACCAAGGCTCCCGCTCGGCCTATGATTATGCCATAGAATTCCAGACCCTAGCTCTCTCCAGCAGGTGGAATAATCGTGCTACGAGTGATGTTTTCTTTGAAGGACTGACAGAAGCACTTTAGGATGAGCTAATTTCTCGAGAACTTCCGTCATCACTCCAAGAGCTCATGGATCTGGCTGGCTGAGTGGACTCACGTCTCCGCCTTCGAAGAGTGGCCAGGAGTGCACCACCCAGAGTCCTCCCGCGACCCAAACCTCAGGCGGAACCAATACAACTGGGCAGAACCCGCGTCTCGCCAGAGGAGCGGCGGCGCCGCCGAGTGGAGGGAGCCTGCTTCTACTGTGGTAACTTGAACCATGTACTGAAAAACTGCCTAGTAAAAAGGAGGAACCCTCAAGTTCAGCTGGGAGCGCTAGAGGGCACTGCTCCAAAGAGATCTCCAGACCAACGCCGACTGCTTCCCATCTTCCTCATTCACGAACAACGAAACCAATCTTGTGCAAGCATTGATTGATTTCGGTTCGGACTGTAATTTATTCAATGCCGCCTCAGCCAAGGCCCTGGAAATCCCTGCTCTGCCTTTGGAGACCCATCTTAAGGTTCAGGCCATCAATGGGAGCCCACTCCCTTCCATCACTCACAGGACGCCCAGGCGGACGAACCACTGGAGCTCACCCACAAGCCCCCTGAGTACCACGACCTCAGGGCTGTCCCCGCCCCCCCCCCATAGGCCATACGACTGCGCTATTGATCTGCTCCCAGGCACCTCTCCCCCCAAGGGCCCTCTATACTCATTGTCACCCAAGGAACGCTAAGCCATGGACCTCTACATCACCGAATCTCTTGCGGCGGGGATCATTCATCCTTCCTCCTCTCCAGCGGGGGGCCAAGTTCTTCTTTGTGGCCAAAAAAGATGGTTCCCTTCATCCCTGCATAGATTATAGGGGCCTGAATGAGATCACTGTGAAGAACCGGTATCCCCTTCCGCTAATGGCTACCGCTTTTGAGCTTCTCCAAGGAGCCAAGATTTTCACCAAGCTCGACCTACGCAATGCTTACCATCCTGTCCGCATTCGAGAAGGTGACGAGGGGAAAATGGCCTTCAACACCCCTACAGGCCACTATGAATACCCTGTGGTTCTGTTTGGCCTCACTAATGTCCCCGCAGTCTTCCAGGCACTCATTAACAATGTACTCAGAGACCTTCTCAATTCTTCAGTGTTTTTCTACCTGGATGACATCCTGATCTTTTCTCTGGATCTGGAGGAGCATCAACATCACGTTCGGCAGGTGCTACAGAGGCTATCCTCACCATCCTGGACCTGTCACATCAGTTCATTGTGGAGGTCGACGCCTCCAGCACGGGAGTAGGGGGCATTCTCTCTCGGAGGTCCACCCATGACAACAAACTGCACCCATGCTCATTCTTCTCTCACCGATTAACGCCCACTAAAAGGAACTATGACATCGGAGATCGCAAGCTCCTGGCCATTAAGCTAGCCCTGGAGGAGTGGAGACACTGGCTAGAGGGAACGGAGGTTTCATTCCTGGTCTGGACCGACCACAAAAACCTCGAGTACCTACAAGGCACCAAGAGGTTGAACTCCCGCCAGGCCCGTTGGTCACTATTTTTCGCCAAGTTCAATTTTATCCTCTCCTACCGTCCAGGATCTAAAAATACTAAACCAGACGCTCTCTCCAGATAGTTCCCCCCCACCCAAGACTCCACCACCAGTAACACCATCCTCCCTTCGCCCTGCTTGCTTGCAGTGGCTGAGTTAGATATAAAAAATAGGGTGAAGCAGGCCTTGTCCCACAAACCAGGCCCCAGTAATGGACCCCCTAATCGTCTATTCTTCCCACTCACTCTGCGCTCCCAGGTCCTGGAATGGGCACATTGCTCCAAACTCTCCTGCCAGCCTGGCTCTGCCCGAACCCTGTTCCAAGACCAGCAGCGTTTCTGGTGGCCAACCATAAAGGAGGATGTTCCTGACTTTGTGGCAGCCTGTGATGTTTGTCAACGATATAAACACGTCAACACAGCCCAAGCAGGCCTCCTCAGACCGCTAACAACCCCGTACCGCCCATGGTCCGATATTGTGCTTGATTTTGTGACAGGATTACCCCCCTCTGATGGCTACACCTGTATCAAGACTGTAGTGGATTGGTTCTCCAAGGCAGCCCACTTCATTCCCCTTCGAAAACTCCCGTCCGCCAAGGAGACTGCAGAACTCATAATCCTCCATGTTTTTAAGCTTTACGGCCTCCCCAAGAATATTATCTCTTATCGTGGTCCACAGATCTCATCATCCACTGGCCTGTCCCCGTTCCAGTGCTTCCAATGTTCTTGTGTTCCAGCAAGGCCTACGAGAGACAAGCGGATCGGAGACGTTCTCAAGCTCCAAGTTACAGGGTGGGTCAGAGAGTCATGCTCGCCACCAGAGATATTCCACTAAAGACCATCTCCCGTAAACACTCTCCCCGATATGTTGGCCCATTCACGATTACCAAGGTCGTCAATCCCTGCGCTGTTAAACTATTGCTCCCCTCAACCATGCGAAGAATAAACCCCACATTTCATGCATCCCAGCTACGCCGTCTCGCCTCAAGCACATTAAGTGGCTTTTTGGCTTAGACGCTACATTGACTGATCTCCCGGTATTTACCTCCACTTCCGCATTCCTACCTCGCTCTCGTCTAACGTTGTAATAGCACAGACATCTGCACTTGGATTCTCCACGTTTCTGCTCCGCTTCGTGACAAGATTTTTGTCCATATTAATATGATAGCATCACATGGTTGCTGCAGATCTACCACATCTACATGCAGTGTGGTCCTCTGCTGCTGTAGGCCATCTGCTTCAAAGTTCAATGTGTCATTTCTGTGCAGCTGAGACCAAAAGCCTAGTCAAAGAAAACACACTGCAGCCTTTTCCTCTTCGGCAGCAGGGTCACGAAATCCAGCTCTGTTTGAAAGTTCATGTGCTGCAAGGAGCTCTAGCAATGCTTGCGGCTGTCCTTAATGCGGCAAACCAAATCCGGGCGCATAGCAAAGCGCCTCTCGCGTGCCATTCACTGTATGTTTGTATGCACTGTAGTTTTCCAGGTCCAGGCAGACACATACCGATTGAAAGACAGACAGCTACACTGTCCAGCATGTTTTATGGTGCGGAGCGATAGGAGATTTAGGCGCACACCACATGTAACAAGATTATGATTTATTTTAGTTACTGCTGCCTTTCTATCATCTCATATCAATCTGGCAACTCTTCCTTGAACCCTGGCATCAACAAGGCTTTTTGCCCAAAAAACTATCAATATCATCTCTTTTTTAGACCATACTTTATAAACCCTAGAGATGGTTGTACAGGAAATTACAATATATCAGCAGTTTCAATAATATTTAGACCAGCTTATCTCGTATCATCAACCATGCCACACTTAAAGTCATTTAAATGCATCAAAATGCAGTTGCTGCCATGTGATGATTAGACATTTGCATTAATGAGCAGTTGAACAGAAAAAAAATCACAGTATTTTATTGATCTCCTTAGAGAAATTGTTAAGTTGCAGTTACTTACAGTACAAGCTAAAAGTCAGCCTTAAATATAAGAGTCATAAAATAATTGCACAGACCAAAATATTGGCATTATATAACCGTGGCATGTAAATATTGTTAATCTGGTTTAATATCCAGATTCAGAGAGATGGATTAAAAAGAAATCCCGACAGATAAGTGTTTCTGTTCCACGCTGTGTGTGTGTGTGTGTGTGTGTGTGTGTAATGCCCCTCCCATCCAGAGAGAGTGTATGAACCGGCTCGGTGTCAACTTACGCGCGCACACACACATAAGAGAGGCTGAGGGAGAAAATGGATTTTTAAACTTCTAATGAGACTTTATTACACAGTTAACCTTTCTTATTTGAAAGCCTTTCTTATTTGAAATATTCTTAAATTTCATAAAATTTCCAAGCAGAAATATTTAATTATTAAAATGTTGTGGTCATGTTAATTTGGCTACGTTATGGACTTTGTGAAAATGTAGGTATTATGTTGTTTTTGAAGGTTAGAATTATGTTGATGAATGACACTGGAACAACACTGACCATGTGACAATTGGACAATGTTGAACGAATACCCCTAACACAATGCTGCAAAAACAACATACATACCAAATTGTCCTGAGCAAAATTTAAACTCTGGTCCTTTCAGAAATAACTGCATGGAGCATCAGGAACATGCTGTTAATGCTAGTAATAATGATGTTGTCATGCACACTTAATCTGCGACCGGCACTAGGACCTGGAAACCATGGCTTATAACCTTTCCTAGTCATTGAGTTCGCCCATGTCGGTTCAGGCTGTTCGTCTACCATTTTGTGAGTACTCACTTTCTTGGGTTTTGCTTTCTGATTTGAGTGTCTGTTTATAGAACGCGGGTTAAATTTGTGTTTTTCCCTTGCTCCCCTTCTGTGAGAGTCCTTAGACTAATTCACGTGGTTATCCTGCCTACTCGCTTGCTTCTGCGTTTGGGTTTACCATCCATGCTACAAAGGGCTAACTGCTAAAGCTACATCTTCTGGTCATTTCAGGTTAGTTCACTGACAGAAAGACTGATGTTTTTCTCTCATTACCAGAAAAATGGAATGGCACGGACGGGAAATGTAGTGTGTTTCTAACAGCGCTCGATCTGGTGTTTGAGTTCAATTCCACCAAGTACTCCACCGATCGGCTACGCATTGCTCTTCTTATCTCGTTGCTATCAGGGCAGGCAGCTGAGTGGGCCACGGCAGTTCTCTGGTCAGATACGGACACCGCCCATTCATATAATAAATTCACCCGCCAACTCAAGCTCACTTTTAAACATGCTGAGGGCGAGGTGGAGACCGACACCAAGCTCTATCACCTGCGGCAGGGACGATCGTCCGTGAGCTGTTACACAGCGGAATTTAGAACCCTGGCTATACAGACATCTTGGGGAGATGGCGCGCTCCGGACATTCTATTACGAAGGGCTGGCGTCACGTATTAAAGATGAACTTGCCGGACGAGAGCTTCCCGCCACCCTGAAGGGTTTGATCCAGCTAGCCCTCCGCATTGATCAGCGCCTCCTCTCTTGTCCGAAGCCAGCCCCGACGACCCTGCCGCCTGCTCCCACCTACTACTGCACTGCACCTCAACCACCGACCACCTACACCACTGCTACCACTGGATCTGTCGGATCTCAACCTTCTGCCGTGGTTGACACCGGAGCCGGGGAACTCATGCAATTAGGACCACCTTGACCACGATTTAAAGAAGGATTCTGTGCCTACTGCGGGTCGGCGATGCATCACAAGCGATTTGCCCTCTCCGGCCGGGAAACGCACAGGCCCGGTGAAAGATGGGAGTCACTCACCAGGTCACCTTCTCCTCTCCACCATCACGACCAACTCCTCGCGTCTCTGCAAACGACAAGCCACCCACTTTCCTCCACATCGCCCGTATGATCTCGTCATAGACCTCCAACCAGGCATGGTACCACCCCGCGGCCACCTCTACTCATTGACATTACAGAGACGCAGGCGATGGAGGAGTACGTAACCAACACTCTCCGCCAAGGTACTATCAGGCCGACCTCGTCACCTGCCGCCGTGGGGTTCTTCTTCGCAAAGAAGAGGGGCGGCGAACTTCGCCCATGTGTCGACTATCGGGGGCTAAATAACATCATTATCACAAACCAACCTCGATTGCCTCTTACCAACTCAGCCCTGGATTGCTTCTCTGGTGCCACCATCTTTACAAAGTTGGACCTCCGGAGCGCCTACAACTTGGTGCGCATCAGAGAGGATGATGAGTGGAAGACGGCCTTCATCACCCCTACTGGACATTACAAAAGCCTCATAATTCCTTTTGGACTATGCAATGCCCCTGCCACATTTCAACATCTTATCAAGTTAAGTCAAGTCAAGTCAAGTCAAGTAGGCCTTATTGTCACTTCAACCATATACAGTTAGTACACAGTGAAACAAAACAACGTTCCTCCAGGACCAAGGTGCTACATGCAACATAAATTTACAAAATAAATTAACAGAGAAACTAAACTAGCTAACTAAGAGGCCTAGTTAGCTGGCTAGCAGAGACAAGACAGATAGTCCTAACATAAATTACAACATAAATTAACAAAACCTAACTAACTAAGGAAGACTATCTGCAGGTTTTACAGACAACATAAAGTGCACATGCAAATGTGCAAACGAGCAACAACAAAGTCACAGTGCGACAACCACGACATAACAGAACATAAAATATGGTGTTGAGGTAGTGGAGAAACAGTAAACATTCCTTAACACAGCAGCAAGAATTGAGGCATTAGTGCAAAAAGTAATGAATGTTGTGCACGATATATCAATGATGTTCTCCGAGACATGCTAGGATGGTGGGCATTTGCATATCTAGATGATATTCTCATTTACTTCCGCACCGCTGAAGAACACACACAGCATATCAGGGTGGTCCTAAAGAGATTACTCGCGCATCAGCTGTACTGTAAGTTGGAGAAATGTGCTTTTCACGAGCGCTCCACCACGTTCCTGGGTTTTGTCATCTCGCCCCAGGGTGTGGCCATGGACCCGCAGAAGCTAGAGGTTGTGCGTCATTGGCCCCTACCCAAGACCCTTAAACAACTTCAACAGTTTCTCGGGTTTGCGAATTTCTATCGTCGCTTTACCCGGGACTACAGTACAGTTGCCGCGCCCCTAACCACCCTGACCCATCCCTCATCTCTCCCTTTCCACCTCAACTCTACTGCAGTCTCCGCCTTTAAGAGACTCTGCCTACCGCTCCTATCTTTCTTCATCCTGACGTCAGTAAACCTTTCGTTGTGGAGGTGGACACTTCTGATGTGGGCGCTGGAGCTGTTCTCTCCCAACGAGATCCAGATCAGAAACTACACCCAACTACACCCATGTAGTTTCTTCTCCCAAAAATTTTACCCCACTCAGCAGCAATACGGGGTAGGGGACCGCGAGCTGCTGGCCATAAAGTGGGCTTTGGAGGAATGGCGTCACTGGCTCCAGGGTGCCAGAGAGCCATTTATCATCTGGACGGACCATCAACACCTCATCACCATCAAGAACCTGAAGCAGCTGAATCCCCGACAGGCGCGGTGAGTGTTGTTTTTTGAGACTTATAATTTCCATCTCTCATACCGCCGGTGCTCCGGATCCATCCAGTATTCACATCTCTCAACTGAAACACTTCACCACCTCTCCCATGATTACACCCACCCCCCTTGCTCCTCCTCCCCGCATCATCGACGGTGGTCGCGCCTACACTGTGGTACCCAGTACCTGGTCAATTGGGAATGCTACAGCCCCGAGGAACGGTCTTGGATTCCGGCCCGGTTCATTCTCGACCCCGAACTAATCCGAGACTATCGTCGTCGGGTATCCTCCACCCCAGGACCATCAGGAGCCGGTCTTGGACAGGGGGGTACTGTTATGCACACTCAATCTGCGACCGGCACTAGGACCCGGAAGTAATGCGGTCTCGAACCAGGAAGTATAAGAGGAGTTAACAAACCACAGCTTATCGCTCAGTCATTGAGTTTACCAATGTCCAATGTCAAAATGTACCATTTTGTGAATACTCACTTTCTTGGGTTTTGCTTTCGGATTTGAGTTTCTGTTTATAGAACGCGGGTTAAATTTGTGTTTTTTCCTTGCTCCCCTTCTGTATGAGTCCTTAGACTAATTCGCGTAGTTATCCTGCCTACTCGCTTGCTTCTGCATTTGGGTTTACCATCTATGCTACAAAAGGCTAACTGCTAAAGCTATGTCTTCTGGTCACTTCAGGTTAGTTCACTGACAGATGTGTGTACATATCAACAAGCTCCACAAAAAAACAGTTTCATGTTATGTATTCCATGACAAATTGCCTTAAGGCTGGATGGATGCATTTATGTGACTATATACCAAGTTGTTAAAAGAGCTTGTCCATGAGCCACACTCACTATAATTGCACCATGCACTGCACCATGCGTGCTTAGATCTTGACTGGTCCCATCATCTCTCTCGGGGTACAATAAAGGAATTTTCTTTATAGTGGCACTTCTCTACACAGAGATGGTAAAATAAACTTTCCCTACATGTCTAAATGGTTGAGTCAAACAGCTGGCTTTCTTAAATTAAAGATCTACCTGTTCATAGAGTACTAAACTTAACACTTATATTAAAAACAATGTCTTTTTAACAGTTTTGTTTGTGTGATAGTATTAGTAGTCTCCGACCTAGTGAACCAGCATCAGCATGTTCTTTGTTCATTGTACTATAATGACATAAATGTAAACCCACAAATGCAAATGTACTGGGAGACTCATTCCATATGTTTTTTGTTTTATCTTTTTTTTTTTAGCCAAATCTTCTTCTTTGCTTCCAGACCATGTTCTCAGTGGATTTGGGCCATAAGCTTTTGGAAGCATGTTGACTTAAATGTGATTTTAGATAAGCTAGGAAAAAAATCCTTGTGTACATGCGTATGCATGTTTGCCCTGATTTTTCCAACCATTTGGCTGATCAGCAAATTGTATGCACTCCATGTCTTATCTGACACTGCACCTAAAACAGAAAGGGAGTGAAACAGAGAAGTCACATCAATATGACTGTTCCTGTAACTAAACTGTCATGAAGATTACCATAAATTTACCTGAGGCAGGAGAGAGAGAGAAAGCGAGAGAGGGAGAGAGAGAGAGAGAGAGGAGAATGTTCCCTTTGTTGTTGTTCCTCCTTCTGCAGGATCTTATGACTGTGCTGTTTTGTTCATTAAGAGATTATGAAGATAACTGAACATTATTTATTTACATTGTGTAAGTGTCTCTTTTTATGAACTTTTTTTTCTTAACTTATTCTACGCAGATTTTATCCTTCACCAGCAATTCTCTCAATTCTGCCAAAAGAGTATCAACACATCAGTCTTTTTTATTATAATCTCTTCATACTTCATACTTAATCTCTATGGACAGGTGCTTTTATGAGTTCACAGTGCTCACACGTTGCCAGTGTTAATGAGTTCCCCTGACACCCATATTTCAGTTCTGTAGTCTTTCACTAGTGGGCCTGACTATTCATAATGTTTCAGAGTGTAAGAGCAGAGAGCAGGTTATTGAAAATTCATGAAGAAAAATTCAGTGTTCAACAAATAAAATGCATTTTTACCCCCCACCCCAGCCCCCCAAGGTAAAATCTATTTTAGACAATCTATAAAAGAATAAGCTGTGAAATCTAACTGAAAACTCATGAAATCATCTGTTGTGTTGGAGTAAGTAAATGCCCCACTTAATTATCTGATGACCTACAGCTGAAACCGTGCAGTTGTGACAGATTTACTAGTCAGAATTCTTGGAGGCTGTGACAGCACCTTCATAAAATGTTTCATTGCAAGTCATTAACTCAGCTTCACTTTGTCAAGTCACAGATGTCCTTAATATTCTTTTACCTCCAATACATTCCAACTCTTGATTTTAAACACTAATGAATTGTACCTTTGATGTACCCTCTATGGGCAAAAGTGACACCACTGAAATGTTGTTACTGTAGGTGTACAAGCATGAAAGGATGCAAGTGAAAGTAAAACAGTGTTTTACTTAATTAAAACACTCACTCATCCAGCCAATCAAACTGAACATGGGTAATTTAAAATACATACAGTAACACAGTAAACAGGCAAGGGTTAATCAATCAGCAGACAACATACAGTAAGGTTATGCAAAGCAAGAGTCGAAAACAAAATGGCAGTCAAGCATATAAGGTTATTTTTTAAACACACATTGTCCTAGTGTCTGTATATACAGTAGAGTATATATACATTCATGTTCAAAAGTTAATCCTTCCTCTTTTAATTTTGTAAAAGTTATATAAAGTTATATAAAGTATATATATATATATATATATATATATATATATATATATATATATATGTGTATATATAAGTTATATAAAGTCTTTTATCTTTTAATTCTGTGTGTGTGTGTGTGTGTGTGTGTGTGTGTGTGTGTGTGTGTGTGTTTGAAAACATACTAAAAATAATCTGATTGAGTCTCATTATTAGACAAATATAACCTCAGTGATTTGGCCTTAATGACCAGAACCATGTTTGGCAAAAACAGCATTTCAGTAGAAACAACTCATACTCATTTCAAGCACAGTGGTGAAAGGTGATGATTTGGGCTGTGGTGGGACCTTAAGAGAGCTATGCAAATGTCCAAATCCCTTCCCTGTTGTGTCTGGTTCCTCTCAAGGTTTCTTTCTATAGCCATTTCAGGAAATTTTTCCATGCCACCGTCACCTTCGTCTTGCTCATCAGGGAATATTTAATTATTTTGATTCGTACACATTTTTTACATTTCATACAAATTTCCATATATATTTTTTTTGATTGTGTAAAACTACTTTGTGACAATGGCAAGTGCTAAAAATGCTATATTGTACAAATAAAATTTAATTGAAGGGAATTTTAATTGAAATCTCATGCCCATTCCTTGTGATTCCTGCTTGTTGTTCTTCTGAATTAATGGTTGTTTTGCCACACTTTGATCATATAGGCCTGACTTACACAATCTAATCTGAACAGTGGATGTTCAAATATATCTGCCATTTAAACTCCGAGAATCAATGTGGGCTCTAATAAGAAGGCTGTAAATCGATGGTTTCTGAGACTGGTTATTTTAATAAACATATGCTCTGCAGCAGAGGATGTCTTGGTCTTTCCTGAGATGATCCTCATGAGTGCTAGTTACATCATAAAGTTTAATGTTTTTAGTTCAAAATGCAGCAGCGAGACTCTTCACTAGAACCAGAAGTACGAGCACATCACATCTTATCCATGCTGCAATGGCTCCCTTTGAAATTTCACATCGATTTTAAAATACTACTTTTGACATATAAAGCATTAAATGGTCTCGCGTCACAGTATCCGAGTTAACTAGTGTCTTATTATCCACCACGCCTACTGTACTTCAATCAAAGGATGCAGGCTGCTTGTCAGTACCGCTTAAATTAAAAGTACAGCAGAGGGCAGAACTTTTCTTACAAAGCCCCAAAGTTATGGAATAGCCTGTCAGTTAACCTTCAGGACTCAGACACAGTCTCAGTCTTTAAGTTCAGGCTAAAAACCTATTTATTTAGCCAAAAATTTTTGTAAATAGATTTGCCTTAGGTACAGAAGCAGGTCTGCGGGACTAAACCTAGAGTATTATGGTGAACTAGTATGTTTAGATGCTGTCTTCCACACTCTCATTGATCCCTCAGGTTTGTTGAAGGTGAGGTGATTGGTTGCTTTACGTCCCGGGAAGCCCTCATGTCTGTGTTTCCTTCTGGCTCCCTCTTTTTGGTATGCTGTCATAGTTACTTCTGACTTCCTTCTTGCACTCTACTATATATATATATATATATATATATATATATATATATATATATATATATATATATATATATATTACAAGAGCTGCAGTTTTCGAATTGCTCTGACCCATCACATTACCATCACATACTGTATTTGGCCCTTGTCACAGTAGCTGCAATTACAACATTATAACAATAGCTCATAGACATGGGTGTGATATAGTAGGCAGCAAGGCAACATTTTGTCCCCAAAATTGATGTGTTGTAAGCAGAAAATAATGAGCAAGTGTAAGGATTTGAGTAACTTTTACAAGGGATAAATTGTGATATCTAGATAACTAGATCAGGGCAACTTCAAAACTGCAGCATTTGTGAGATGTTCCCAGTCTGCAGTGGTCAGGACTTACCAAAATATTTTTTAACCTATAATAAATGTAGACTTTGTGGTTATGTGTAAACAGTCCACACTGGGTTGGTGTGGTACAACACAATGTAAGATTGAATGTTGTTAATAACCAATATTGCAAAACCATATCTTCTTTGGTTGTGTGGGTATACCTGTCTTAGCATGGTATTGAAAATTAAAAGGAACTGAAAACTAATAAAATCCTGAAGCTGTACTCCTCCAGATGATTTCAGAAAATGAAGACTTTACACTCACATTATCTGGCTAACTTCTCTTTTTATAACGGCTTAGAACTAAGCAGCTGTGTTCACCCATGCTGAAGGAACAAAGCATGGCAGCATGGTGATGCTGGAATTTGACCTCACTACTTTCTAATCAGTAACCAAATGCCTTGATCACTGAGCCATAACTATCCCACCGCAGGTGCTTTCATTTTGGTCCGGGTACAGCGAAACACTATCAGGTCAAAGGAGTATACAGCTTTCTTATTTCCAGTTGCATTTTTATAGTACCTGCATCAAAGATCCAGCACAGAAATCCACAGTGGCATCAGTAATTCTTGGTACTGTGTATCGATCAGGGGTATCAGCAAAAATATTGTTGCTGCTTGCATCTTACTACCAACCCCATTTTTTCTTTGCAGTTTATACATGCAACTTGATGTTTTGCACTTCTATATTGGAATGGAATTTGTACTTTGCTCAAAAACAATAAAATGATTCTAATCTAATCTAACTAGTACATGCAAATTACCCTGCAGTTTTGTTTTCAGGAATCAGTCTGGTTACATGTGAGGGTTACATAAGTTTTAAAACAGGCAACTGGTTAGAAAAGCTGGAGTGAGCTACTTTCGGAAAGCAGGATTGTGGGACCTACCATGAATGCAGTTAGTTGTCCACTGTTGTCCAATAAATAAAGTAAATGAAATAAAAATAAACTAACAGCATTAAAATCGGCACATTCCAATACATAGGTCAACGTTAGCTTGACCTATTTAAGTCCTGGAATAAGAAAAAAATATATAATGGGATAACCTAGTTATTCAGTACATTTAGGTAGTCAGCTAAATTCATTTTATTGCCACTTAACATTGCTGAGCCTAGACTTAAGCAACTGAAGCAACCTCACATTATAACACTGCCTTCGGAGGCTTGTACAGTAGGCACTATGCATGGTGGTTGCATCACTTTATGCACTTTCCTTCTTACTCTGACATGTCCATCACTCTGTAGTAGACACTTACTACAAATTACCCCTATTACAGAGTGATGGACATGTCAGAGTAATCTATACTCATCAGACCATATGAACTTTTCTATTGATCCAAAGTGCAATATTTATGCTTAGTAGCAAATCAAAGCCTTTTGTCTGTTTAGCCTCACACTTCCTATGGCCGCACAGCTGTTTGGTGCCAGTCCTGTGAGTATTTGTTCACAAAAATTAGTCATCAGAAATGCCAGTATGTAATAAAAAAAAAAGTCAGGAAATCAAAACAAAACACATGGAATGAAGTTTCAATTAACAAGCAAATCTTAATGGAAAGCTGTCAAAAAGGACAACAGGAAACACAGAGATAAGATCAAGAGGGAATCATAAACATGGATGCTGGAGACTGGCTCCAGATGGCCTACTAATTGGTCAGAGTCTTCCCACAGTTCTTATCCAACACCTGTTATTTACGCTCTCCAATATCTGCAAGCTTTGGACATGCTGTAGTGGATTAAAAAAGCACAGAGCAGATGTATCTACATGTGTCTACACATGGATGTATGGACTTATGGGTCAAGATTTATGCATGAACTCCATCTAATATACCTTTACTTGCAATTATGCAGGATCAGTGCAGCCAGAAACCAAAACTCATACTGTCAAATAAAATGTAAAGTCAAGTAAATATGCTATATTTAATATAACTATAAATATGCATGGCCCTCTTCTTTTAATTTTCTTACACACATGAACCCTCCCACTTATGAGTGAATAAATCAATCTATCAGGGTTGTGCTCCAGATGTTGGCTTTGTTAGTCCTCTGGTGTTGACCACATAACCTTGTAATAATAAATCAAGAAAAAAAAAGTGAACGTAAAAACCTATGTATATTTTTGATGAATGTGCTGTATATGATAACTATTCTCCTGTGAGCAGGAAGAATGTTTATACAGGGATATATTTTATTATTTTTTTCTGACATATTTATATATAGAGCATGAGTGGGCCGGGAAATGTTCTAGCCGGCAGCTATGAGCTGGGCTTCTCCCGTCCCTATAGCAGGATTCAAAATTGATTTCCACAGAGAATGAGATAAACCAAAGATATGTGTATTTTTGTGTTACTGTGAAGCTAAATTTGGGGTTTCTGTATCAGAAACGTTGATTGACAACAAAAGAACAAGCTGTGTCCTTAAGTAAACAGTACTCCACCACACTATACTGATGCATTGTCTGTCTTTATTTACACAGATATCCGTGTGGTACTAACTTGTGGGTGGACAGCCCTACTTTATTTCTCTCCAGTCAGCTAACAAGGCAACTGAATCACTTTTGCTTATGAACTCCATATTGAGTTTAAGGGCATTAAAAAAGGAGATACTTGATTGAACTGAAAGCTTGGAAATCTTTAGAGAGTGACTTTTATAGCTGAGCCTAAAAATATTTCTTTGTTTCTAACTTTTTTTTTTTTTTAATATAGGTAAATATAAGTCTGTATTTCAAGAGGAGGTACATTTACTTAGTGGAATCTTTTGATTCAAATTTCAGTAATTTCTGAATAACTAAAACTTTGGATTTAAACATTACACAGAATACAAATCTACTAAAAAGCGTGCCATGTTTCAGTTACATTTGATTCTATGGTACATTTGGTTAAACATAAGAACATTTGGGCTTTGAAATCCATTCAGAAAATGAGTTTTGCACTTGGACACCTGGACGTTTATGCAACTATTGTCATCTCTTTGACTTTATCCATAGTCATCGTTGTTGGTGTCAGACACACTGGTGTAAATATCCCATAACTACTGACCTCCTTGGATTTTTCACACAAAATTTACAGAATTTACACAGAACGATGTAAAGGACAAAAGACCACTTAGTGAGTCACAGTTCTGTGGAGACATTTTTCCATAAAAATGAGTCAGACATTTAAGTAACACTCACAGTTGACTCTGGAAAATTACTGTAAGGGACCACCACAAGAGGTCACTGGTTTTTTTTTGCAGTTTTTGTTTGTAGACTCAGTTTCCCAGAAGGCACCTCAGTCAGGTGATGCGGGTGCACACCAGAGCCGAGGTAGCTCATTAGATCATCTGTAAATGGCTGTTTAGTCTGAGAAACTGGGTCGAGCATTATTTAAAGATTACTGTCACTATGTGGGCATTTTGTTTTGTTTTGTTCTGTTCAATTTGTATTTTGATTTAAGTTTTGTTTTGTTAAGATGAAAAGGCTCTAGTGTTGGCTATGTCTAATGTTCAGTGTGTGTCTATGTTTGTGGAGCTGACTCGGTCATTTGAAGTGTGGTGTGTGTTTAATGTTTATGTAAATATTGTTGGTTGTGTCCTCCTGTTATTTCCCTGTGTGTTTAGCTAGGTGGTAAGTTTAGCTAAGTGTGTGTTTGGCTAGGTGCATGTTTAGCTAATTATCATGTTTAGCTAACTGTCATGCCTAACTGATTGCCATGCCTTTAGCCATAGTCTCTTCGTGTCTCTAGTCTCTTTGTATCTTTGGTCTCCCTAGTTTCCCTCTGTCTCCGGTCTCCCTGTGTCTCTGGTCTCCCTGGTCTCTCTGTGTCTCTGGTCTCCCTGGTCTCCCTGTGTCTCTGGTCTCTCTGTGTCTCTGGTCTCCCACGTCTCCCGCGTCTCCCTGTGTCTTGTCTCCCGCGTCTCCCTGTGTTGCATCTCCCTGTGTCTCTGGTCTCCCGCATCTCCCTGTGTCTCTGGTCTCCCGCGTCTCCCTGTGTCTCTGGTCTCCCGCGTCTCCCTGTGTCTCTGGTCTCCCACGTCTCCCGCGTCCCCCTGTGTCTTGTCTCCCGCGTCCCCCTGTGTCTTGTCTCCCGCGTCCCCCTGTGTCTTGTCTCCCGCGTCCCCCTGTGTCTTGTCTCCCGCGTCCCCCTGTGTCTTGTCTCCCGCGTCTCCCTGTGTCTTGTCTCACGCGTCTCCCTGGTCTCCCGCGTCTCTCTGGTCTCCCGCATCTCTCTGTGTCTCTGGTCTCTCTGGTCTCCCGCGTCTCCCTGTGTCTCTGGTCTCCCGCGTCTCCCTGTGTCTCTGGTCCCGTGTCAGCTCCCTGCTGAGTTTGTCTGTATAAGTCAGTAAGCCTGTGTTTCGCCATAGCGCTTACATTTTGTGTAACAGGTATTAGAGCCTGTATGTGTCAGTAAGCCGGTGTTTCGCCATAGTGCTTATGTGTTGTGTAACATGTATTAAAGTTTGTGTAATGTCATCAAACCTGTGTTCCGCCATATGCCTTTGAGTATTGTTTGAGTTTGTTGTTTGTTCTTTTGTTTTGTTTCTTTATTATTCATATTCTGTTATTGACATGATTAAAAGACTCTTTTTGCTTACAACACTCCTCTGCGTTTATGCCTGCTCTTTGCACCCACAGCAATAATATTGGCCTGTAACACCCCGATCGTAACAGGAACAAAGATTATTATTTATATTATATATTAAAGCAACATTTCAAGACATCAGCCAGGAAGCTTAGTCACAAATATATATATTTTTTTCCAAATGGACAATGACTTCAAGCATACTTCCAAAATACTGTAGATTAAGGACAACATAATTGAAATATTAAAATGGGCATCACAAATTCTCAACCATTACCCAATAGAAAATTTGTGGACAGAACTGAAAATGTCTGTTTGTGAGCAAGGAGGCATACAAACCTGACATAGATACACTAATTCACCAATTCTGTCAGGAGAAATTGGCCAAACTTAACATGTAAACTTCTGACCCACAGGGAACGTATAAGTAAGTCGCTCTGGATAAGAGCGTCTGCCAAATGCCTAAATGTAAATGTGATGAAAGTATTTCACTGTACTATAATTCTCATGTTTTGCATTAATAAAATAAAGTAGTGATCCTAACTGACCTAAGACAGGGAATGGTTACTATGATTATTTGTCAGGAATGGTGAAAAACTTCAACTGATTTGGATCTTTTAGATCTTTTACTCTCTCATACAGTATGTGGACAAAGGAACACCAATGAAAGGCCAACAAAAGTGCTGACTACCATCCTGCTTTTTTCTGTTTTTGTTTGCAAAATGTTTTAATTAAATTCATTTTAATTTTTGTCAGCTAATAATAGACCTGAGTTTCATATGAAGCTTATCAAGCAAATGTTAATCAAGTAAGTACAATCCAAAAATGCACAGGAACCTGCTTAATGAATGGCAGGACCCTATGTCTGTATTCTCAAATTTGAAAATGACACCAGGAGATAAGAATAGCTCTAAGGTGCATACACAGAAAATATATTCTCAGCCAATAGAGATATTCCAGACAGGCACCATCTCCTGCTGCTCACTCAGAACCACAAATCTGCAGAAAATGTAATGCCAGGCCTCAGCCAAAAGACCATTTTGTCTGTTGCACTATTAATTCAGCATGAGGGAGAGCTCCTGGTGGAAAAGGAAAAACCCTATGTGGCTGAGGTGAGGTCAGACTGAATCCCTTACAGCTACACTCCCCTGATTGTGCTAATATTGTGTAGCTGATAGTGCTGCACTGGTGAAACAAACAAAAAAAATCCTTTTTCTCTTAATGCAATTACTTCTGACTGTTTACCCTAGCACAATTAAGGCGTTAGAAAACAGAGGTAAAAAAAACGAACATAAGGGCTAACGGTTAAGGGTTGTATCTTTTTCCCTTATATATGTGTTTTATCAAAGGTCCAATTAAAACCGTGTATGTGATTTTCCATGGTAAAAGATGATAATGTCTGTAGTAGGAAACCAGGTTCTCTTTTCCCACTCAGATTCTGGGTGTGAGCCAAAATACACCCTGCGAGTGGGATGCCAAAAACTAAGAGGGCTGTAAAAGAATTCATTCAAAAGTGACATCAAATATACTTAAGTATCACGTTTAGCCTAGCTCAAGGACTCCTGTAGGTTGCTTGGCTTAGTGTCAGTTTTAATGAAGAACATGATCAAAGCGCCTGCGTTAGGAAGAATAGACTCATATGAGGAGATATTAAGCTGAGTGATTTTCCTTCTACTGACAATCCTACTGGTTGCTGACACTGTGAAACAACCCAGCATAATGAGAAATAGAACATTAATTCCAGCTGCTTTGGAGTGATCTTAGCTTTGTGTGTAGGAGTTTCATAAACACAATATAATTAACCCTGGACAATTCCACAGAGTAGTATGGGTAAGTAACATTGTCTGAAGGTACTGCCACAAGTTAAGGGTTACAACCTACATAAAATCACTTACACAGACTTACATTAAAAAAACACATACTCAAACAAGAAACACACACGCATGCATTTAACTTATCTTGAATGCTCTCTCACACACATACATACATACTTTCACACACAAACTCATGCAATTTTAATGAACAATCCTAGATGCAAAGTTTAATCATTTACATTTTCCTTATATTTTCTGGCTTTGAAAAATGTGTTCTACTCAGCTCTAAATATTTTGTCCTTGTTTCTTCTTGCTTGCACAGCACTGCTTACTCAGCCCTCACTGTTGTTCTATCTATTAACTTTTTTTCGCTCTTTGTTCGGAAGGTTGTATTAAAATGTACAGTAAAGTATTTAGAATTTGCTGAAAGGGAACTGATTTTTGTAGTCAAGTCAAGTCAATTTTGTTTGTATAGCACTTTATGGAGTCCAGTTCGTTATTGTAAGCTTAGGTACAAAACTGTAGGAAACCAGTCCTAAACCATAGAGCAATTGCTGTCACAATTCTTTAAAGAACAGCTGTCTGCATCAGCTGCGGCAAGGACCATCATTCAAGTGAAACCATCCCCAGTCGCCACACGCATTCCAAGCACCAAGACTACATGGGGCAGCAATACAACGAGTTATCCAGCCAAAAGCCGGGCACTGGGATAAGTCAGAAAGGTCAAGAAGGCAGAGGGGGTCTAGATCTCTTGCATCTCAGGAGTGGCATGTGTAACTCCTGAGAAGAGAGAAGAGAGATAACAGTTGGGTATGGTCACAGTCACATAATGTATGAGGTGAATGTATATTTAGTGTTGATGAATGTTGATGACAGCATAACTAAAAGAGAGAGCCAGAAGGAAACACAGACATGAGGGGGAACTTCAATGTAAAACAACCAGTCACTTTACCATCAACAAACCTGAGGGATCAATAAGAGTGGGGAAGATAGCATCCAAATATACAGTTCACCATAATACTCTATTTGCCCCTGAGTCCCCCAGATATGCTCCTTTACAAAACATAACTAAGCAAGTATTAAAACAAAAAACATGGGACCGCATAGCCATCATACTGACCCTATAGTAAGACCCCCTGATCTGCTCCTTTACTGTACCTAAGGCAAATCTGAAATTGTGAAAGCACAAAAATGCTTGTCTAATTAATTAGGTTTATAGCCTAGACTAAAACACTGAGACTGTGTCTGAGTTCCGATCATTAATTGGCAGGCTATTCCATAACTTTGGGGCTTTGTAGGAAAAAGCTCTTTACCCTGCTGTAGTACTGAGCAAGCAGCCTGCATCCTTTGATCAAAGTAGGTGTAGCGGATCGCAAGAAACTAGCTGTTCACTCAGGTACTGTGGCATGAGACCAATTAGTGCTTTAAAGGACAAAAGTAGTATTTTAAAATCAATGCGAAATCTCACAGGTAGCCAATAGAGTGTGGATAACAGGGGTGATGTACTTGTATCTTCTGGTTCTAGTGAGGACTCTCACTGCTATATTCTGAACTAACTGGAGCTTGCACCTAGTTGCACATCTAGACAGGCGTTACAATAATCCAACTAAGAGGTAATAAAAGCATAAGCCATAAGCATATTTTTTTTTGGACTGTTAAGTGACAATATATTTCTCAACTTGACAATACGAAATTAAGTTAAAAATGTTTGCATGGCAGGACCTGGTTTGCTAGAATGAAAACAGAATAAAATGTGTTAGCACGAAGAAGTTAGAATAGTACAGGACCAAGATTGAATCAAAACCAAAGCTTTATCATAATGAGACGCTATTAAATATGCTTTTTATAAATGTTTTCCATTTTATTTATAATGTATAGTGCTATAACTATTAACATTGTCGCAAAGCACAAGTGCTTTTAAAAATGGTCAAAAGGCAGTATTACAGAAATCTTTGGATTTAGATCATGTATATTTTAGAGATAGAATATCCACCAAAAATCCAGAAAAAGCACATGATACAAATGTTATACATTCATTTGCATTTCATCAGTATAATAAGTCATTGATCCCCAAACAAAACATGATTTAGTACTTGGTCTAAAGACCCTTGTTGACAAGCACAGAAGTAAGATGTTTCTTCTAGTTGTTTACCATGTTTGCACACATCTCAGGAGGGCTTTTGTTTCAAATCTTTACAGGTCTTCTTTAAATTCTTAAGGTTATTGCCTGTAGCTTGGCAATTCAAAGTTTCAGCTCCCTTCATACATTTTATATAGGATTAAGATCTGGAGACTGGCTGGGCCACTCTATAACCACCCTTTTGTTGCATTGGTGGTATGTTTCGGGTCATTGTCATGCTGGAAGACCTATGACACCTGTACCTTTAGCTGCAAGACAGCCCCAAAGCATGATATTTCCACCTCTGTGATTGACTCTAGGAAATGTGTTCTTAGGGTCATAGCCAGCATTTTTCCAAAAATGTGAGTCACATTGATGCCAAAGAGCTCAACTACTGTCTCATCTGACCACAGCACTTTAAGCGCCAAACCTCAGACGGGCCAGTACATGTGCGTTCTTGAGGAGGGGGACCTTGGAGCGCTAAGGAAGTTTTAATCTATTGAGGTTTATTGTGTTACCAATTTTGCATGTTTTTCCCATGCTTGGTGGGTTTCCTCTGGGTACTCCGGTTTCCTCTCACAGTCCATGTGTAGGTTAGGCTAATTGGCATTCCCAAATTGCTTGTAGTGTGAGCATGTGAGTGTGAGTATGTGTGTGTGTGTGCCCTGTGATGCCTCCTCGGATAGGCTCTAGGTGCCTGCGTCCCTGAATACAGGACAAAGTGGTATAGACGATGATTAAGTGAGTGTTGAATTTTCCATATATCACTTAATATTCAAGTTTGTAAAATATGAATATCAAGTGCAATGCAAGCGAAAGTTGAAGCTTGTGGCTAGCTAAGCCAAAATGTCAGACAAGAGGAAGTTTGAAAATATGGAAGCTTTAAAATGAAATCAGAGTCAGTTGAAAATCCTGCAAAAATGGCAATTAAATGATACATTTGAATTTACATTTATAAACATGAAACTTTGGGCTCAAAGTCAAATTCAGTTTTTCTATTTACATTTGAAATTTGATTTGATTTTAATTATGCAGACATTTTAAATGCTTTAGGGGTACCTTTATTTAAATTAAAATGTTTTTCTCAAATTTAATTACTATGTTTCCTTTGGTTATGCAATTATGGTGTCAAAAAAATAATTGAAAATGTTACTCATTCTACAAGCATCTGGACTTACTAGCAATGTGCTTTTATTTTAATGATTAAACCCACTACATGATCACAACATTTAAAGGAGAAAACTGCACCTCCCCACTTTTCAACAACCATACATGCTTTAACTGTGTCAGAATTGGCCTGTAAAAATGCATTCTCACCAGTAAGCATTTATATTGTCAAAACTTGCTCCAAGGAGCGTGATTGTGCGTACTAATGAATTTAAACAGTAATGAGTGGTGCTAATATGGATGTAGTGCTGCAGATTTAGTAGTACTTCTGTCTGTCAGACGTTACCCAACAGTTAGTGTCAAATATCCCTTACACATCCCATAAATGTATTAAGCTGGTGTCTGGCATCTGGCTTTGAAACGTACAGTTGAGTGTCATCAGCATAAAAGTCAAAGGTAGACTATGTTTTCAAATAATTGTACTATTACTCTTCATAATGTACAACCTAGTACCTAATTTTAGACAAATACGAAACATTACTGTTAAATCCAACCACAATTTCTAGTCTACTGTATCTAGAAGAATAGTGTGATCTAGGATATCAAATTCAGACAAGCAACACCACCAACAGTTGATCATTTATCACTTAAACCAGCACTGTCTTAGTGGCATGATTAGGCCTAAAGTCTGACTGAAAGATTTTATGAATGTTATTCCCAAGCAAGTGTGTGTCTAACTGCTGTGCTACATCTTTTTTTCGTAATGTTCAAAATAAAGGTTAATATTGATAATTTCAGTATATTGGCCTATAGCTCAACATAATTGTGAATCGCATCAGGAAAAATTTTGAATAGTGGAGTTGAACAAGGAAGTTTGTGATAATGGAGAAATATTGTTAAATTCTGAACTTAAAAGCCAAACAAATACCTCTCCTCAGTGCCCCTTCAAAACCTTTTCCCCAAGTGTACAGTATGTTTCTTTATTGGCTATAATGTATGATTGGGTGTGAGAGTGTCTAGATGCCTGTAGGTTGCCAGAGGTTCACACCCTCAGGAATGAAAACTTGGGTTAAGTCAAGGAAAATTGCATCTAACCATTGACCAGTGATGTCATTCTTGAACAATTCATTTTATTTGATTCAATTTTATTTGTATAGCGCTTTTAACTATTAACATTGTCGCAAAGCAGCTTAACACACTCAAAAGAATGATTTAAATTTGTATGAAATGTGAATATGTGTGAATCAAAATTATAAGATGGTCCCTGATGAGCAAGCCGAGGGTGACGGCGACAGTGGCAAAAAAAAAAAAAAAAAACTCCCTGAGATGGTAATAGGAAGGAACCTTGAGAGGAACCAGACTCAACAGGGAACCCATCCTCATTTGGGTGAAACAGAAAGCAGGGATTGATCTACATCATGCTGTGAGACTAGAAGTTCAGTATAACAGGAGTTGTGCTAAAGTTAAAATGGAGTCTCGTTCGTTCTTGGAGGCTCAGGTAGACTGTAGGAAACTTCAAGTCCTGATCTATCGTCACAAGTCCTAAGAGAACAGCTCTCTGCATCAGCCGAGGACAGGACCATCTTCGCGGAAAGTGAAAACGTCCCGAGTCACCACATGCATCCCAGGCAGACCCCGCTGGCATCCATGCGATGAGATCTCCAACCCGAAGCAGGACACCAGGACCAGTCAGACAGCTCCAGAGGGCAGAGGGGGTCTGGATCCCTGGCAGCTCAGGAGTGACATGTATAGCTCGACAGAGACAGGTAGAGGGAAAAAGAGAGAGGGAGAGAGAGAAGGAGAGAGTAAAGAGGAAAAGAGAAAGAGAGATGGCAGTTAGGTATGGTCACAAATAAAACAATGTATAAAGTGAATGTTTTTTTTAATGCAGAGTGCAAACAGGGACTCCGGCAGGACTAACTATGACAGCATAACTAAAAGAGAGAGCCAGTAGGAAACGCAGGCATGAGGGCTTCCTGAGATGTAAAGCGACCAATCACTTCATCGTCAACAAACCTGAGGGATCAATGAGAAAACAATGAACAATGAACAATTATTTATGCAATTATATATGACCTAGGCATTTTGTGATATTATTTATTATGTAATAAAACCCAATTTGAATAACTGTGGCCTGGGCTGGACTGCTTTCTGTGATTACATGTTTCCTGTCAGTTTTTATGGTCCCTTCCCAGCATCTCTTCACGCCACCCACATCTCCTTCTGTTTGGAAAGGACAACAAGGCAAAATTCAGGTGCCTGGTGAAGCTTAATATTTTTCATGGTGCATGAATTTCACAGTTTTTACTATATTGTATGTCCCTTTATGTTTGATGACTGACAAGCTGACATGGACTCCACGAGTTTTTGTGGTCAACACCACAGGTCCTGTTAAAATGCACAAACACAAGAGACATTTGAAGTTGGATGCTCATTGCAGAAATTCTGCATCATATCAAAATAGTATTTTGGTAATATAATTAGAGGACATGTCACACTAAATACATAAAATGTAATGGTATTTACCATGTGGGGAATATAGATACCTGCTGAGGAAAGAGCAGAACTGTAACCATCTGTATCTACTGTGGGTTCTGAAAGCAAGCATACAGCCACACTTTTCACTGTTGTGATCTTGTAAAATTCAATTATTTTAGCTGTGAAAGAGGGCCATGGATATAGTCCAATGAACTATTATAGAATAATAGCTAAGGAAGTAGTGATATTGAAAATGTGGATCACCTATGAAGTAACTTATGAAACAGCAAACATTATGTACTTTTTTACTTACTATGTAATTTTTATCCTCTATATCAAAATAGCAAAGTAAGGAAACTGTGCTAATACACAATCTACTTCATTATTTCAAAGTGAGACCCTGAAAATGCTTGGTAACATCAACCCTTACTGCAGTCTATTTGTCACTGCAGATTCTGGGGCATGCTTTTTATTCATGGGAGGGAATAGGAGGTGGGTTTAAAGATAAATATATATATATATATATATATATATATATATATATATATATATATATATATATATATATATATTCCATATCAGCTATTTAACAGACTGATTGTGTGTGTGTGTGTGTGTGTGTGTGTGTGTGTGTGTGTGTGAGAGAGAGAGAGAGAGAGAGAGAGAGAGAGAGAAATCATGTACACACTTCCCCTTTACTAACTGACCAAGAGCTCATTTTGTCATCAACACCTATCAACTAAAGAAAGCATAGACAGCAAGGAAATGGACAATGACTGGAACCTGACAGAGAGATTTAGTGACACAAACACATAAACAGTGATTGATAAAGAAAGAGTACCTAAAAACACACATCTTATCTGGTTTAGGGGCCATCTAAAAAGCTTGTAATGAAATTGTCACATCCAATAAGAGTGAGTATCTATGGAGCCCAGAGACTGGTGTTACTGTTCACATTTCTGAGTGATGGATGAAGGTATAGAGAGTAGTATTATAGGGATTGAGTTGGAAAGGAACGGAGGTAAATCCACACACATACAATACATATTGTGATGTACGGCTGAATACAAGAGAGTAAAAATGTTTCTACCAGTGTTAAAACTAAACAAAGCCAAAAAAAAAAGGTAATTTCTGCTAATGTCTTAATATTATCGAGACCAACAGAAAGAGAAACAGAAAAAGAAACAGAAACACATGAACAGAGATGAACAGGGAGAGAACCTAAAGATACACACCTCTCTTGCATCAGGATTGGTTTCAGAGGCATCTGAATGGCTCGTAATGAAATTGTCACGTCCAATAAGTGTATATTTACGGTGTCCAGGGACAGGCTTGAGTGGACATCTCTAGGTGATGGATGAAGAGATAGAGAGTGGCACTATGAAGAAAGCTGGGTGAAAATGGAGGGAATGAGGTCGGCAATAAACATTTATTTTATGTGGACTTGGACTTTTATTTTCTTCTATATTTCTATATTTCGTAATATTTTTATTATGCCCTTATTTGTACAGTTTATTTTACTAGTTAAATTTATTTTCTTTAGTATTTCTCTTTATCCATATTTAGAATTTAATGAATCAGGATTTGCCTAAAGTTAAACCTACAACAAAATTATTAACAAAATGAAAATGCTGAATAGAAGACATGTATGTGCCACATCACATTACAGAGAAAGAGGGTTTGTTTTTTGTGTAAACTTTATACTTAGAGCGCTACACGGATGCGAGACGCTCTCTCTTTCTCTCTCTCTCACGTTGGCGTTTAAAAAAGACAGAGATTGGGTCTTTGCCTGTGTTTTTTCCCTGCGCGCTTCTATCTTTCGTTTTCTTTCCTTGTCTTTGGCTTTGTCTTTGGCCCTGATACCTTACCGGTGCTATCTGAATGATCGCAAAGTGTGGAGGTAACAGGACCCTTATATAAGCACGCCGCCAGGTGCGACAAATCCAGGCTAGCCATGCCTTTACGAGAGTCAATCTGGACCTTGCGCAACTCTTTGATGGGTTCGGGGTCCACTGTATCGCCCAGGCTCTTGGCACTGAGTCTGGTGCTCCATCGTTTGATTACCATGGGTGGGTGTATGGGGGGAATAAGGTGCGTGGTGTAAACCGGTTTGGTGAGTGGGTGCAGGGCCACCATACAGTGTTGCTAAGGGGGCAGTACACTTGGGGGCGTATTTGGAAGCAGGCAAACAATTTCACAACCTTTCTATTATCTCCCCATCCTTCCCTGTCTTTTCCCTCTCCTCTGACTGATTAAAGCACTAACTTCATGTCATGCACATTATGCCAACTTTATGATTTTTATGGGCATTAAATTGATTTTTTCCACTGTTTCCCTAAGCAGACAGAAGGCCTGGTCAGGTGAATTAACCAAATGCTTTAAAATATAATTTGTAAGTTCATTCAAAACAATGCTGGGAAATGGGATAAGTGGTTTGGGAGTCAGCTGCAAGCCAGATGGCTTCCAAGTTGAGAGGTTGGGGTATGTGGCAGCAGGGTGGGATCAAAGATCACCAATAGGTGCAGAAGGCAGGTGGAGTCGGCAGATAACATAATTTTACTTGTATGTTTCTTCAGAGTGTGTGTGTTGGGGTTAAAGGATCCACTGAAAAGTGAATAAATTACTGGCAAGCTGTTATCCTACTGTCTCACTCTCAAAGGCTGGTGTTACAACTGCAAACAAGACTTCTGTAGTATGGGCAATTTTTTCCCGGTTTCCTAAATCACAGTTGCCAGTTTGGAATGAGAGGCCATATGTAATACTTGAGTAATCAGCAATGTGAGAGCCACAGGCTCCTTGGATCAGTTGTTAAATCCAGCAGTGGTCCTCAACCACGAGGCCATGGGCCAGTACTGGGGTGCGGATGATTTGGTATCAACCACATTTGGTATTGGGCCACACAGAAAGAGTTAAAAACATCTTACAACTGCAGCCCTTTCCCACACTTCTTTCTAGGCATCTGTCGGTTTTAATGCAAATGTTACAAGCTAACCCTAGCTAAAAATGAGTAAAAAACATGAGGCTCTGGAGAGCTTCTTTGAAAAAGGAAAAAGACCCAATGATGAGACAGCAGATGACACCATGAGACTGCCAACACAAAGAAAGCTGCATTTCAGTCCTATAAATTGTGCGTTAATCACAACATGTTTCACATGCACCAAGCCTGATGTGTATAATAGATGTGCCCTTATACATATGTTAAGAACAACTTCAACTCTGCTGACGTTCTGGATTAAAATCAGAGTGGAATATCCTGAGATTGCCACAAAAGCACTGAAAACCCTGCTTCTATTTGCAAGAACCTATCTTTGTGAAGGAGGATTGTCTACAGTGACAGCCACAAAAAAGAAATTACAGAGCAGACTGAACAGGAATACACTTTGGGTGTGATTGTCTTCCATCACTCCCAGATGGATGTCTTGTCGCAGGAAAACAAGTTCAGGGCTCACACAGATTTTGCGTTATAATAGGTTGTAGTTATTATGCACTTTATTATGCTTTGTTATAAGCGTGTGATGGCCGGTCTTACATAAAACCGGTCCATGGTGAAAGAAAAGTTGGAGACCACTGCTATACAGTATGGACAGAATCAGCAGTAGAGAAGAAAGGACACATAATTGGTGGTAAAACATGGGCATGTATAAAGGACACATAATTCTACTGACACATGGATGTGTATTAAAATGTTGCAGTGAAATGTTTTTGCAGGCTGTTATGTATAAGCTTTAATTATTTAGAACTAGATTTCATCTCGTTTTCATGTTTCATATGAAAAAGGCTCTGTCTAGCACACTAGCTTATTCCTTTCAGGGAACTCAGAACACTTTAGAAATCCAGAACAGTTAACCATGCAGGAACCCATCTTGCATTATTTGTCAGACCCAGAATCATTATGCATTCCACTCAGAGCGTGTAAACATTGCTCTGTTTCTCTGTGTCTCTCTATCGCTCTATCTCTCTTCTCATCCCCCTCCTCACCTGTCTCATTACCATTTTCATTACCTCTCCTTGTTTCTCGATGGGTCTGTATAATGAAAAACATTTTAAAATACACAGATAAAGGCTCCGTATCTCTCTCTCTCTCTCTCTTTCTCTCCTGCTGTGTGTGTGTGTGTGTGTGTGTGTGTGTGTGTGTGTGTGTGTGTGTGTGTGTGTGTGTGTGTGCACGCGTGGGAAAGGCTAAATGAACCACTAATGACCTTGCCAGATTAAAGTTGATGCATAAAATATGCCCAATCAATAAAGTGCAGAGCAGAGTGTGTAGTCCACAATCCACTAATCGGTTACAGAAGTCTCTCATCCGTTGCGCCCTTAACTCCCCTTTTTCACATGGTGATAACACACAATAGTTTTATAGTTACTTTTTGCTATAGCAAAGAAATATGGGTAATGATAAAACTCTGTGACACCAGCATCACATGAAATAATCACGTTCTCAGGGCAAAATCAATTTGGTCACTGGACCATGCAGGCTCAATACAGTTGTGGACACCGAATAAAAATGGAGCTAAGGAGACCATTCCTCTCTAATTGCCTTAGCTGTTCCTTGACCACAGCAGGGGGGGGGACGACTATGTCTAGGAATAATAACAAATGCTGCAATAAGATTCCTTGTTTTGTAAAATGACTTATAATAATCTTCTAGATATTGGTTCTCTATGTACTTTGTGTTCACTTGACCTCCTGGACATCAGCTTTGGAGCCCAGACAAACATGTTAATCGTTTCAAAAGCAATCGCCCACAAATCAACAACCTCAGTTGTTGACTACTGATGAGCCCAGCTGAACGTTGATCGGTCATCTGCGGTGATCAACAAGAGCACCAAATTCCTGGAGAAGAACCTCTGCTGGTGGCTTAACACTAGCTCTATATTTAAAAAAGCTCATCATTCCTCCCACCTCCTATCCTCACCCCATTCCACACAAGGACTATAGACAGCATCCTGAGTAGCTGCCTGGTTTGGGAACTGCACATTACATGGTCCTGCAGATGGAGGACAGCTGAGAAAATCATCCAGGTCTGTCTTCCCTCCATCACACACCTCACCATGCGTACGCAAAGCCACTAGCACTGTGGATGACCCCACCCACACAACTATCCCAATCCCAAACCCAATCTTTGCACCTTCCTGTTGTCTGTCAAAAGGTATCAAAGCAATTTGACTCCTCAACATCAAGGGAATGGACTCACACCAACAGAACAGACACACTTAACTAAGAACCAATCATTTCTACATTATTTGCAATTTACACATTTCTTTTCTCTGTAACCTGGTTGGGAAACACAAAGTACTGTATGTTATTAAAGTGTAATATAGCTGTCAAGCAGCATGTAATGTTTACTATTACCACATTGGTATTATATTGCAATGTCTCTTTTTTCTGAACTTTATTTAACCTACAACTTTGTTTTGAATTGGTTTGCAATTCAATTCAATTCAATTTTATTTGTATAGCAGCTTTACACAATCAACAGAAAATTATGGAAAATGGTTTAAAATGTGGAGAAAAAAGTCCCTGATGAGCAAGCCAAGGGTGACTCTTCTTCACTGCGCTTATTGCTCTAGTGGTTTTTAGAGTTAATTGTACTTTGTGTCTTGCACGGCTTGCACTTTATGTTTTAATGCTTTATGCTTGCACCTGTGTTTATAGTTAAATTAGTTATGTGTGGTTTCATGCAGCTGTTTTATATAGCATTCATGTATATTATGACAATAAAAACATTGGACTTGACCTTAGTTGACTTGACAATGCATTTACATTTCACTGAAGAAAATTTGCTTGTATAATCCATTGTGAATGACAGCATCTTATAAAACTGATAGACATTTACAGACGCCTCCCATACGAGTATGCTGATGAGACTCTTAAGTGCAGTGAAACATTTGAATGGTGCAAATGTTTTTTAAAAATTTGAACATTAAAGAATTCTACCTTGATGGTATCAAGTGCATCAGTGTAGATTATGTGTGCCACAAGGACAATGTGTCACAAAGAAAAGCAAAGCCTTTATTACATGGCATTTTTTTTTTTTTTTTTTTTTTATTTTATCTCCTCACACAAAGTCAGCAGGGCAGTTCTTTTTGAATTAAACACTGACTTTGCAAGATAAGTGAATGTAACTCCCTTGTGCAATGCATTGCACTTTCATTATTGCGGTGCATTATGCCACACTGTTACATAATCGCCTTCAGAAATACCTGAAAGTGTCTTCAGTAATCGTTTTTCTCATATTAAACCTTTCCTTGCATTTTTATAAATTTTAAGAGTCTGATAGGGTTTCAATGTGGTAGGTAAAACTTTCAGGCCCTTCTCACTTTTCCAGTCTCCAGTCACATGTTCAAGTTTCATAAAATAACTAAAGTAACTGCTAATGTCTACTTCCTCTGAGATCTTCTTACACTTTTATATTTTTCACATTTTAGTACTAACCTTTTATTTTATATAGCTTTTTTGTTTTGTCCAGTTAATTTCCTTATCTCAGCCTGTGTTGCTTTCAATTAATGACATATAATTCAAGTACACTGTTTGTTTTTTCTTTAAATAATAATGTTGTTGTTGGTCTTTTGGCTGCTCCCAGCAAGGGGTCGCCGCAGCGGAATATCCAGCCTGCACCACAACTTGGCACAGGTTTTACGCTGGATGCCCTTCCTGACGCAACCCTCCCATTTTGTCCGGGCTTGGGACCAGCACTGCATCCAGTAGCTGAGGTTTTGGGCACTGGCTGGGAATCGAACCTGGGCCTTCCGCATGGCAGGCGAAACACCTACCACTGAGCCACCAGTGCCCCCTTAAATAATAATTTGATGATTTACTCTGCAGGTCAATGATTTAAAACTTAAATAGGGCCTGTAATATCAAGACTTGGACACAGACCAAGAGATAACCAGAGTCAAGGTCCATCAAACACTGCCAACCTCATGCCCCATGGCAAGTGATATATTCTGCCTCGTCTATGAGAGAAATTAATCCCCTGGGTTCATGCATCTCTGGCTAAGGGAAAACCTGGTGTTAATAAAAGCTAATAAAATCAGCGGTTACATTTAACTACTGCTGGTATGGTACAGTTGAGGCTAAAAGGTTACATAAATTCAGCTTATATAAACGCATTCATCTGAAGAACAATTTTTAACTTTTTAAATTTTTAAAATTTTTCAATTTTTTGACGCATGGGGATGACAATATCGTGTTGTGGGAATTTTGACTGGAAAAGGGACAAAAGGTTAGGTTTATCTAGAAATCCAGAAGCAACACCTCAAGTCTCAACTGAGGGTCAGTGATCCTTTAAAACTAAAACAAAATGACTTAAAGAAACCAAAGTGAAAATGCTGGAGGGGCCTTCACCTGAAACGAATAGAAAATTCATAGACTGATGTAAAAAAGCCTGTCTGGGTAAGAATCCCACAATCCTGACTAATTTGTTCTGATAGTCTTGTAGAAGGCTATCCAAAGAGTTTAATTCGAGCAATTGAATGGGGATACCAATAAATACTAACAAAATGTCTAAAAACAAAATTCTCTGACACTCCTCAACTAAGCTAACCGCATTCCAATGTGCTATATTCCCATGGAATGCTAACCCCACCAGTTCACCTGCAGTAGAAAAATAGTTCAGAAGCAGCAAACATGTCAGTGCCTGTTCACTGCCTTCAACAAATAGCACAACATATTAAGAAATTTGCAGATGGTCTCCAGTGAGACCCACACAGGTATGGTCCAGGGGACAGAGTCTGGCTTTCTACAATAGCGCTCTGATTAAGACAAGATTGTAAAACATTATTTCACGGGTTCATCAGCCCATTCAGTGTGCTCTAGCATATCAACAACAGTATACGGTATATGACCTGTGCCTGTTTCCTAAAATTGGATTAAGTGGTTTGGATTTTTTCCAACCCGCATTTGTCTCTGTGGTCTGCCTGACAGTTTTGGGTGGTTAAACATCCACTGAGTTTTGTGCCTTAAACCACATAAATATTATGAAATGACAAATAGTATTAAGAATACTGAAATTCACATTGTTATGATGGCATTGTCCAATTTTTGGATATCTACATCCTATGGTCTATCCTTGACCTATCTTCATGCTTGTACATTAAATTACACCTAAATCTGATTATTATACACCTCTTTAATTTCTTATTCTTTTTGTGTGTGTGTGTGTGTGTGTGTGTGTGTGTCTTGGTACAATGCAAAATTCGAAATTATTAAAAATGATCTCTAGAACACATGTTCTTCCCTTGTAAACAAACAGTGGGATGTCTCCACAGGAATTTTTGGTTGTCAAAACATTGCTAACCACTGGACCACAAGGTAATCCTGGCAAGGCTTCCCATGCTGTAGAAGCCCGTAAATGTGCATGCGTAAAAAAAAAAGCACCATAAAAACCATATAAAAGTACAGTCATTTTAGAGTCATTGAGAATCACCTCAAAGTAAGCTTTTTGTTAGAAAATTAAACAGAGCACTACAAGACAAAGGCTTAAGATGCGTCACATGAGATACACTCGCTGTGTGCAGGAAGCTGTTGTGTCGTCCCAGTCCCAGATCCGAATTCTAAATCCTGTGAGAATCTTAAGAGACCATGGATGTGGTAGAACGTTAATTACCATAAATGCTTAAACTATTGGTTAATTTTTTTGTTGTTGTTTTAAGGGTGTATTTGCAGAATTTTGTTTAGGTCATTCATTCAAAGTTATCTCAAGATCATTTTGTCCAAATCATTCTAATTTTCAAAAACAATATTATCACAAAATTGTCCAAATGTTGAAAGTCATTGCAACGTCATTGCAACACAATTGCAATGGTTATCCAATGTTAGGTTTCCTGCTGGAAACAAACAATCTCAGATATTGAAAAGATAATTGGAGTTTAGACATCTGTGTCTACACCAATTCAACCTTTAATTTCTATATCTTGGCTCAAGCCTGTACATGTCCAGTCAAAAGTTTGGAACTTTTTAAAAATTGCCTTGTTTTTGGAACATATCACCATTTTCCCATTTTTCTGGAATATCTGTGCAGCCATACAATAATTTTAACATTAGGGATTTAAATTTAATATTAGAAAACCCCTGTGTAATTATGTTTCCCGGTACTTGATTTAAAGCACATTTCAGCCAACAACAGGACAATTGCCCAAAATGATACAAAATTATACCTAAGACTTATTTGGGGAAGAAGTAGTAGGCTGGAATTCTGTGCGTGATAGATTAGCCAGCACAATCAGTGGATTGTTGAGCTGTACAAAAGCAGCTTGACTGGACAGTACAAAAAAAATCCCATCAAGCCCAAAATGAGCAAATTACCGAATTAGTCACGGCCCAATACCAATCTGGGGTGCATTTGCTACAAGTCTGTGCTCTATGGCAGGGTTTCTCGATTATTTTACAGGCAGGGACACTTTAATTGTAATTTTCATGAGGCTCCCAGGGCCTAACTTTTATTTTTTACAAAGAACTGCTCAGGATACCAAACATGACAATTAATTTAGGTTTTAAATTAGCTTTATTTAAACTTGCGTCTTCTAATTTAGCAGATTTGCTAAACTACAGCAGGAGGTCAGGCACTATTGATTATTTAGTAGTGATTAATTCACGTCTTTTGACACTCCCTTCTTGACTTCCTCTTTTAAATTGAAACATTTAAACATACAGTACAGGTTTCCCGACACTGCGCATGGAATACCCCCTGCCCTGCGCACCACTGCTCCTACAGACCTACCTCAACTCAAGAAATTTCAGGACTACTGTTGGGAATTCTCAAGGCTTTTTATGGGTCATGTATGTACTCAAGTAATATGTTAAGAAAGTAATTAGCACTGTATGTTCAATGTTGTTATATTTTTATCCAAGTACTGCATCTCTATATGAATTATTAATTACCCTAAAAATACATCTCAGGTAGAGAAGATGGTCTTATACTGGGGATAGTATTAGACATGATTTTGTATGGGATTTAAAATCGTGCAGAATCTGTCCTGGTCTGCACCAGCCAGCACATTTTGTTGCCCGATGACAAGCATATGAGGGCTCAAACTGGCAAGCGTGTGAGGTGTACAGACAAAGAAAAGACTCCTTTCAACCTGAGTAAGAGTATATCAAACATTTAACTTTGCATAGCTGATTCTGTACGCTGTGTCGTAGTGTACAGCGGTCACTGACCCAACCGGAAAATGCATATCGTCAATAGCCATAGACATAAAGGGGAAGGAATAATGGGCAGGATACAGGAAATAGATGGAAATATTAAAACTAACACTGGTGAATATTGATATTAAATATTAGGTTAGTGGCCTTGCAGGGTCAGGGGGTTGATTCCTGCCTCATGGATGGTGGGTTTCCTCCAGGTGCTCGGGGTTCCTTTCACACTCCAGACAAGCAGACTAAGCTAATTGGCATTCCCAAATTGCCAGTAGTGTTTGTGTGTGTATGTATGTGTGTGTTTGGCGGGTGGGGTTTGCATCATGCAACATTACACCTCCAAAATGTTGTGTGTGGATCAGACGGTCCACTGTGGTGACTAATTTACTGACTAACAACAATAAAATATTAAAATTAAAACTGGTCCAGATTTAAACTGCTGCCCATCTTGCATCCATGTTTGTTTATTTTTCTTCTTCTGGCCTCACCTAGAGTGAGATGCCATGTAATCCATGATCCTTTGGCTTCATGGGAGAAAAGAGTTAACATATCTCAAGCAAAACAGGACATTTCACAGAAAATCCCTTTTTTTTGTGTGTGTGAGCAATGTGTATCCAAAGTTTTAGGAGGTGTATGGGATATTTATTGATATCTATCCATCTAGTGGTATTTGTTTACATTCAGGAAGTAGTTTATTAGCAGCTTATTTTAAAGTAAATTATTATTAAATCTGGCACATAACTGTTCATAACATCACTTTTACTCAACATACTTCTTTCATTTATGGTGCAGGTTAAACTTCAGGAAGATATCGAAGTACTGCAAAAGTTTCATTACATTCTGTCCAGCAAGTTTTGTGAGGTGCTGTAACAAAGCCATACAGATAAAAAATTTTCCAGAGACTGGTTTCTGGTCGTCCAACATATAAAAACATAAAGATATCACTGAAAGAGTTCTGACCAATGTACAGACAAACCTTTCTTTTATGTATAATGTAGATGGATGGTCACTTCCGCGTCTTTTAATTTGAAATCAAACCAATCCTCCGTACCGGAAGTGTCACTAGCCGCTAATTTCACTGTGCTAAGGCGGATCCCCTTCTGTATCGTCTTTGAAACTTTCTTCCGTATTACATAAAACACAGTAAGTCACCACATATCCTGTTCAGTTACTGTAAAAATGTTTAACCTCTCAGGTTTATATGTGTGTATGAATAGCGATTGTGTTTACTGTAATAATAAAACAATAGTAAGACCGTTTGTATTGCCTGAAGTTAGCCGAGTGTCCCAGCTCGCTAGCGGCTAACTGTTAGCTGGAATTGTTGATTTTAGATCCTCAGCCGGTGACTCCGTTAACTAATACATCCGACAGAAGTGAAAGAGCATGGGGGACAAGGAGCTGATGTGGGCTTTGAAGAATGGTGAACTGGACGAGGTGAAGATGTTACTGAAAAAGGTAAGAGAATGGACTGGCTGGAGAACGCCTCGAGCACAGCCGGGTGTTTTAGTTATAAACGCTTCAGGAGCGTGAATACGCCTGCGGCTGACGGGTAACTTCGCGTGCTTTACGTTTCACGTGCGTTCCGTTAAACACGAGCGTATTCGTTATCAAGCTGGAGGGGTTTAAGCGGTATGGATAGCTAGCATGCTAATAGGTGCTGGTGCAGTGACCGAGTAGCGTCGGCGTGTGGGGATGATTTATCCGGATAATTTCTGCATTAAAAAAAACTAGCTTCTATCTGTCTCTCACATCCTTTGCGGCTGCCACATTCTCTGTCGAATTAACTGGCAAGGTTTTAATATTTATTTGTTTATTTATTTATTTTGAAACGCACGAGTACGTAGCTCTCGGCCCTGCATGAGACGCTGAATGTAGATGGACAGAAGGATGGAGTGGGCGTGTGATGATGCGTCCTAAGAATCAGCCATTACTGACGGTGTGCACGCAGTCAGGCCTGCAGCACGACCACTCGAGTCGGACATCTTACCTCGCTCCAATAAACTAGCGTGACACTTCTGACGCGTTTCAGGGGAAAGTATCGAGTCGCTAAATGACGCAACAGGCTGCTTTGCCTATTCACCACATCCCCATGATCATTTGCTTATCCAAACGAGTTACATGGAGCAGGAAGAATTTCACTTAGAATGAAAGCCAATAGAGTTTTGTGAGGGTAGGAAATGAATAAGTAAGACACCCAAATTCACTTAAAAACGTGTGGTGTTAAATGAAAATAACTTGCGTCTGGGGTTGTGTGGAAGTTTATGCATGTATTTGTACAATAGTAGGGCATTGGTGGTTCAGTGGTAGGATTCTCATCTGCCATGTGGTTACCCAGTTCCCAAATCCCACTCACGGGATGCAGCGCCGGTTCCAAGCCCGAATAAAGTGGGAGGGTTGCGTCCGGAAGCGCATCCGGCGTAAAACCTGTGCCCTTGACGGGAGCATTCAGAAGACCAACAAGTGTTAGTTCTGATGCGTTGTGCTGATCGATGAGTTGCGCAGATTTGTCGAAATGTGCTACTGATCACGTTATGTGTAAAAGTACAAAAATTTGGAAATGAGAAGATCAATTTTGTGTTTTTCAGTAGTATCCGCAAAACCAGTGCATGCAATAATAGTGCAATGCAATTTTATGGTGAACCCTATCAGGTAGCATGTTTTAACATACACAGCAGACATTTCATTGCCTGTATCACTTCACTCATCTGTGCTTGCCATGTTACAGTTCAACTTTAGCATCAGTCCCACTGAAACCATTACTTCATTAGAGTTTGCGATGTCAGCACATATGTCAAACGAAGCACTTTTTATAAATACAACCTCTGGGAACCAAATTTCAACTGCAGCTCAAGAAGTGTGGCTTCTTGATCCGTTTTCGCTAGAGCAGCAAAAAAAAATAAGCATCTCAGTTACTCTATATTAATTCCCTACCCACAATATTAGTTAGACACACTCCTTACTGTAAGTACTGAAAGGCAAGGCAAGTTCTTTTGCTTTTCCCTACACTAATGACATTTGGGGTTTTTACATTAAAAAAAAAAAACAAGACAGTAGAGCAGAATTTTTAACTTTCATTTCCTAATATTTACACCTTGACTGTGATATACAGTCTTATGCAAAAGTTTGGGCACCTTCTTGATAAATAACAGATTTTGGTGAATTTTTTTTTTTTTTACTTGAAAAGATGTTAACAGTCTCTCTTTAAAATGGAAAAAAATGCACAATATTTTTAGCAAACATTGATGCATATTAGATTAAAAAATTAGAAGCACAAGTCATCAGTAAATGAGAGACCATCCGTGATGCGCGTGTGTGCAGCAACAAATGTTACATATGCTCTGACGGCAGCAGGCAGTCTCCCGATATCCCGCTTGCTAAAATAAATAACTTTCCTTAAAATGCCTAAAACTAAACGGTCGAAACTGTGGCTATATTTCACAAGAAAGGATTCCAACACCGCGAAATGCAGCAAATGTTTTACAGCAGTTGGGTGTAAAGGGGGAAACATGTCAAATCTAATAAATAGACTTACGAAATAGACTTAAAAGCAGAGAGATGCACCATGTCCGCAGGCTGTCAAACAACAGCTGGCACTATCGGTGTGGATGACCACAGCCCCAGTAGTACCAACCGTAGCAAAAAGGAGTCCGCCGATTATGATGACCGCAGCCTTTCCACAGATAGTAGTAGTAGGCTAATGTAATGTTAATAAGCAAAATGCAAGTCTTGCATTCATGCTAACAAATAGTCAAACGATTTGTAAAATATGAATGTAACATGGATTCTGTTTATAATTATGGTGTTTCAGCTAGTACTAGTAGTACTACAACAGTGACCCCATTTACCATTGCAAAGAAGGCTAATTTGACTAAGGAGAATAATAATAAAAAAAAAATGTTCAGTAAAAATGTATTCTTAAAGTCATCCACCGTCATTTTGTGGCTTTTGTAAAGTATCGGTTTAGGCACCAGTACCTTTTTAAAAGTATCGATTTGGCACAGGTATAGAAAAAACCCCAAATGATACCCAACCCTAGTGAGAAATGGTAATTAAGAGATGGCAGTTCAGGGGAACTGAGGAAGGTCAAGATGAGATCTGGAAAACCAAGAAAACTCTTGAAAAGAACTGCTTGTGTGTTGGTCAGAAAGACGAATCAAAACCCCATTTGACACCACAAGACTTTCATGGAAGAGTCAGCAGAAGAAACCCTTACCTGCGTCCCCATCATAAAATCCACGGCAGAAGTATGCAACAGAACATCTACAGAAGCCTGATGTGTTTTGGAAAGTGCTGTGAACTGATGAAGTTAAAATATAACTCTTTGGCCTCAATCAGCAAAGGCATGTTTGAAGAATAAAAGAAGCAGCATTTCATGAAAAGAACACCTTATTAGGAATATTGTACAAAATATTGCCATAGCCTTGATTAGCTATGCCACTTGAACAAATAATTTTTATCTAAAGTAAATGTGTTGACATTAGTATAACAACATTTTTAGCATAATATTGCTTAAATAATCTTAGCCAGACTTCTAGGTAATGAGTTAGTTCTGATGCTCATCTATGCTGCAGGCACCATAATGAATCATTTCATTACCGGCCCTCTCTCTGTCTGGTTACAGCAAGAAGCCATGTGGTTATACACAGACTATGCCCTCATAATAACCAATCAGATAAAGTGCAGTGGTTAAATATGTTACAACCTAGTGCTTAAGTTACAACTTTGTGGGGGGGTCAGTGATTAATCATTGGGTGAAAAAAAAAAGTGATAGTAGTTGGGGAAAATTGTGATTGGTCATGCAGGGATGATGGTGATTCAGGTTTGGTCATTTCGAGCAGTGGTGATTAGTGGTTTATTTTGGGAACCATCAGTGATTGGTCACTGTAATTAAGACAGTACTTTTCATTCTTTATACAAAGCACTACTTTACCATAAGGTTGTAGATCATTTAATGTCCCATTTTGAGTGTTTAATTTTATTTTGTTTTTTAATATTGTCATACATAATTATTATAAAAGTATGAGCTTAATTCAAGTGTTATCTACCTTTTTTTTTTAAACTGGTTATTTGTGACCAAGCCTACATATCCTGATATTTTCTTTATTTTTCCGAGCCTGTAACCGGCACATTCCTACAGTAATAGCCAGTATCCTGAACAAAATAAACACAATTTAGTGTAAAACTTTAATCAGAAGAGTGGGCTGTTAGCATGTCCTACCTCACCCCCCAAAAAAATAAACAGAAAGCCTCACCACAGGACACAAGCAAGATTGGACAAATAATTAGTCATGGCAGTTTTCTGTTTATCTGTCAGGGGCAACATGAAGCTGTGTGTGTGTTTCAAGTTTAGAGTAAGAGACCAAAATACAACCTGACCCATTCATTTATTCATTCACCAAGTTATTCATTCATCCATCAGTTTACTGGTTTCATTTTGTATAATTAATATACTACCAATTATATAGTATAAATATAATCAGTCATGCTAAATGCTACTCGTTTTATTTGGGATCTCTGCCATTTAATTTTGCAGTCCATTTGAACAATTTAGCACTCGAAAAATATGCCAGAAGAGCAGTCTCCCCACTAATGCTAGAAACGAGTAAATTTATTTATGCAAATATTTGTTTATTTTCTAGTGCACTCTTGCTTTCTGTCACAGTAAAGGATCATTTTAAGTTTGTGCATAACAAACTGTGACAAACTTGATCAAATGTATGTTTGTCTTGGAAAATTTACAAGTATATTTTAAAAATCAGTTTTCATTGTGGATCCTACCAACATTTCAGTCAAAATGGTTCTTCTGTATTCAATAGTTGTACAAGGAACATGTCAAATGCTGCACTTTACAAATAACGTTTACAGTGATGTTAAATAAGAAGTGATTAAATATGAACATCCGAATATTAGACTTCGATCTAGTCTAGACTTAGAAAGGATTGCATGCAGATAGCTTTTGAGGTACAACATCCAGTTTTTGCTATTGTCACAGTTCCCAAACGTACACCTGCCAGTGTTAAACTTAAAATAGTGAATATGTTTTGTTTTACTGTGGGTTTTTTTTTTTTTCGTTGTTTCCAACATTGTTTCTTTCCTTGTACTTCCTGTTGATGAGGGGAAATGGTCACTCTGGTCACAATGGTCTGTTTTTTGTAATGGTCGCCCATGCTTCCTTTTCATTGCATTAGCAAATGTATCATGATTGTGGGTTTTATGAGATTTATTACGATACAAAATAATATCTAAGAAGCTGTTTCTGGGTAGATCTCCGGAACGAAACTCGATTATTCATGGACTCTGGAACTAAACTGTCTGGATACTTGGTGGCCATTCATTCCATTAACGATGCAATATTGCACATTATTGTTAAAGCTATAAAATATCAAGACAGCAATGTGTTTGAGAGAAGTGTGTTTACTGTTTGAGAGAAGAATATGGACATGCAATATTTTTACAAAAAGTAATTGTAATTACCTCCACTCTTCTAGGAAGGCTCACTAGAGTTTAGAGCATGGCTGGTATGATTTGTGATAATTCACAAGAGCATTAGTGAGGACTGATAGTGGGGCGTATGCTTAAAGTGCAGTCACTGTGTTCAGTGGCCATAAGGTCAGGAGAGGAACTTGCATGGGTGTGATGGACGGGAGTTAACATATTTTTAGACACATATACATAGTGTATATGAAGAGTAGTGTTTGACCTGGTAGTTTTTAAGTGACTGATGCTGATACTTACTAAGTAGCGAGGCTGATGCTTGATATATAGGCTACACTATAATAACAAATTAAAATATCATACCGTTGCTTAACTCTTTTACATTCATTTTTTTATAATCTCTTGGATTGCTTTGTCACTGTGAAGCACATTACCATCATTCTGTCAGTTTTAAACTATTTTATTGAACCTGAACAGAAAGTATGGCTCTATACACTTTCGGATTGATTCTACTACTTCTATTAGCAGGCATATCATTGATAAACGCCAGTGATCCATTTCCATGGACTGTTGTATATCTCCATAACACATGCCTCCACAATGTGACAGATGACGTGGTCTGTACTTGAAGGGCTTTTTTTTATTATTATTATTGTTTTTTTTTTTAAGTCCTTTCTGTTCAAGTGTTATCAGTGGTTAGAACTCTTAAGGTAAACTTCTCTACCTCACTTAGAGTAGTCTGATTTTTTTTTTTTTTTTACTAGACAGTCTAGTTACATTTGTGCCTGTGTACATGTACTGAATTTATTATAGACCTCACAGTCGTGGCCAAAAGTTTTGAGAATGACACAAATATTAGTTTTCACAAAGTTTGCTGCTAAACCTGCTAAAGATCTTTGTTTCAGTTGTTTCTTTGATGTACTGAAATGAAATTACAAGCAATTCATACGTTTCAAAGGCTTTTATCGACAATTATGGCATTTATGCAGAGAGTCAGTATTTGCAGTGTTGGCCCTTATTTTTCAGGACCTCTGCAATTCGACTAGGCATGCTCTCAATTAACTTCTGGGCCAAATCCTGAACTAGTGGGTTTTTGTTTGTCCACCAGGCTGTTGAGGATTGACCACAAGTTCTCAATGGGATTAAGATCTGGGGAGTTTCCAGTCCATGGACCCAAAATTTCAACCCCTTTGATCCCCGAGCCACTTGGTTATCACTTTTGCCTTATGGCACGGTGCTCCATCGTGCTGGAAAATGCATTGTTCTTCACCAAACTGTTGTTGAATTGTTGGAAGAAGTTGCTGTTGGAGGGTGTTTTGGTACCATTCTTTACTCATGGCTGTGTTTTTGGGCAAAATTGTGAGTGAGCCCACTCCCTTGGATGAGAAGCAACCCCACACATGAATGGTCTCAGGATGCTTTACTGTTGGCATGACACAGGACTGATGGTAGTGCTCACCTTTTCTTCTCTGGCCAAGCCTTTTTCCAGATCCCCCAAACAATCAGAGGCTTAATCGGAGAATATGACTTTGCCCCAGTCCTCAGCAGTCCAGCACCATACTTTCTGAAGAAGATAAATCTGTCCCTCATGTTTTTTTTTTTTTTGGAGAGAAGTGGCTTCTTTGCTGCCCTTCTTGACACTGGGCCATCTTCCAAATGTCTTCGCCTCACTGTGCGTGCAGATGCGCTCAAACCTGCCTGCTACCATTCCTAAACAAGCTCTGCACTGGTGGCACTCTGATCTCGCATATGAATTCTCTTAAGGAGATGATCCTGGACTTCCTTGGACGTCATCAAGCCTTCTTAACAAGAATTGAACCTCTTTCCTTGAAGTTCTTGACGATCCTATAAATTGTTGATTTAGGTGCAATCTTAGTAGCCACAAAATCCTTGCCTGTGAAGCGTTTCTTTGCAGGTCACCCTGGTTAACAATGGAAGAACAATGATTTCAAGCATCACCCTCCTTTTAACATGTCAAGTCTGCCATTCTAACCCAATCAGCCTGACATAATGATCTCCAGCCTTGTGCTCGTCAACATTCTCACCTGAGTTAACAAGACGATTACTGAAATGATCTCAGCAGGTCCTTTAATGAAATGCAGTAGAAAGGTTTTTTTGGGATTAACTTAGTCCTTCTTTGCCATGAAAATTATGCAGTTCATCTGATCACTCTTCATAACATTCTGGAGTATATGCAAATTGCTATTATAAAAACTTTAGCAGCAACTTTTCCAATTTCTAATATTTATGTAATTCTCAAAACTTTTGGCCGCGACTGTACTATAGCCACAATGAGAAATGCAGAAGGTCAAATACAAAAAGTTTGAAAATGACTGGGCCAGACTATTTCTGGTGCCCATGTCAGTAGAAAAGAGCAATCAGTAAACTGGAGTTAAAAACTTTAATAGAACTGGATGATGATGATGATGGAACCATTAATGGATCACTTTGACAGAACAAGTGCAAATTTTGTACTAATGGCTGGTATGTTTAATGGTGTAGTTTTTTGAAGATTTTTCTGTTATGGTTTAGACTGTGTGATTTGTTCTAAACTTCCTGCTTATCGTGTCTTCAGGTTCTGTTTTTGCTAAATACGCAGTGTTCAAGTTCCCTTTTTTGCTCTTAGGGCCTTCGAGCTGCGTGTAACAGAGGCTGTAACTGTCCACTTTCTGTTTGTAAGTCTAATGAGAAATGACAGCAGCCAACCCACAACTGAAGATCTTCCATCAACAGCAGGTCCTGTGTCACAAGAATACACTGCAGATGTAAAACTCTGAGTGCACGGCAACACGTACACTGTTTCCCCCTTAAAGCACTTGCTGTGTATCCTCTCAACGTACACATTGTGTATTTTCTTCTTGTGAAATGTTTTGCAGATTGCTGCAGAGGAATCTTTTTCCCCACTTCTCTGTGTAGAATTTAGCCAATCTGGATATGGTCTGAGCACAACCTGCCACAGCATTTTGATTGGATTCAGGACATGGGTCACTACAGAACCATCATTTAATTCCTTTTTTTACACAGTGGCTGAAGCCAATCAGAGGTGAACTTACTCTTGTACTTTAGGTTGTTGCAATGCTGCATAACCTGAAAGCTCTTGCGCTTCACTGCACAGACTGATTGATGTCTAGACATTCTCTTTAAGGATTTTCTGGTTGGAGAAGAATTCAAAGTTCTGTCAGTAATGGAAAGTGGCTGAAGGAACACCACATCCACACACTGTCACACTTCCACCACTGTGTTTCACTGTTAACATGTTCTTATTGGTGTGTGCTAGCTATTGGCAAGTTCTAACAGGAAATGTCTTTCAAAGTTTCTGATCCCACTCAACAGTCCACAGAACATTTATTCCAAAAGGCTTGTGGGTCATCAAGGTGCTTTTTTTTGCAAATATGTAAAGCTATGTTCAACATATCACTGGTTTTTGCCTTAAAAGTCTCCTGAAATCCTGAATGTGACACCTGCATTTCATAAGTTATTTTGGCGACTTTTGTGACATCCTAGGTGTGTCTTTGACATGCTTCTGGAGTAAGTTTTATAGGCCTTAACTGGCACTTCTGGTTTACTATTGTTCCAAGTGATTTTTATTTAGCAATAATGGCTCTCACTGTGGTTTTGCAGGAGTCCCAAAGTCTTAAAAATGGCCTCAAAATCCGTTTCAGTCCAAAATATAAAAAAAAAATTTTTTTTTAGAAGTTCTTCTGAAATTTCTTTTTATTGTGCCATAGTTCACTACTTTTGGGACATTTTGGTCAACTCCACATTACTTGTATTAAATTTCCCACACAGGCCTGTCCAGATTGATTTGCCTATGTTCCCGTCTCCTGAGTTTATCCTGAGTGGTAACATCGCAGAGCTCCCAGGTAAAAGTGACGAAAGCTGTTCAGAGTTTACATTATTTTTGGAGCAGAGGTTTGTTCTGTTGCAGTAAAGTGCATTTGGAGAGCACATTCTCTGTTGTCCAGTTTTAATCATACAATTAGTCATGTCCAAAAAAGCACGTTGACAAAGTTTAGCTTTAATTTGAGTGGCATTACTTCAATGTTCCAGTGACTGAAGTCTATACCCCATCGACATCATCAGACACTGTGTGTGGGGTGTTTCTTCCCTGGTGATGCTCTGCCTGGCCTGCGCAACAGCTGTCTTCAGCTCCTGCTTGTTTTTTTAGCTGTTTTGTTTTTCAGGTTTTCCTTCAGCAAGCAAAATGCAGCTCAATTCATGTCAGCCAAAGTGATTGGCATGGCCATTGCAAAACATCACTTGATCTAAAAGGTCTTGGGTTGTTTTCAAAATAAGCTTCAAGTCATTGTCCTTCTGTAGTGGGGTCTAGTGTGTTTTGAAGCATTTGTCTGAATGCCAATAGATATTACAGTCACGTGTAAAAGTTAGTGTCTTCTCTTTTTTTCTTTTCCAATTAGTGTTTGTGTGAACACAATAAAAATAATCTAATCATAGCAGGTCTCGGTATTGGGCAAATACAACTTTTTTCACCATGCCTCATTTATAAAAAATAAAAAATAATAATTAAGATATAAAAAAAAAAAACATGCAGGCAATCCTAAGTACTGCATGTACTACTTACTGCTTTCACAAGTTTAAAGAGCTTAAGTTGCAGCCAGGTGCTGATAATATTAAGTCCTTGATTAATCGATCATAAACAGGAGTGCAGATCTCCTATAAAAGCTGAGGTTTTGGCACTTTGCTAATCTGGAGCATTTCTGCAAGTGAAAAGCAAGATAGTCGCCAATCTTCCCAGGAGTGGACGTTCTAGTACGTTCACCCCGCAGTCAAACTGTGCAGTGCTCTGAGAAATCCAGCATGTTACATTTTTAAGTCCATGACGGAACAATTAGATAAAAACTAAACAAGTACAGTCGCTTTGAGGAAGAGTATCTTTTGTCTTAAAAGAATATGGAAGCACTACTGAGGTTCTGAGCCAAACTATGTCTGAACACACCACAAGGCTTCTGGAACAATGTTCTATGGAAAGATGAGACCATATGGAGTTGCTTAGCTAGCGCAATGTTTGGTGAAACCAAACAGTGTTTGAGCAAAAACACCTCATATCTACTGTCAAGCACAGAAGTGGAGGGGTGGTGATTTGAGTTTATTTTGCAGTCACAGGACCGGTGCATTTGCAGTTATTGGGTCAACCATGAATTCCTCTGTAAACCAGATAGTATTCCACAGGCAAATGTGAAGCCATCTGTCTGGCAGCTAAGGTTTGGTGTAAATGGGTCATGCAACAGCACACTGATCCACCAGTAAATCTACATCAGAATGACTGAAAAAAAGAAGAAGAAAAAAAATAAAGGTTTTTGAATGGCCAATTGAATTGCTGTGGTGGGACCTTAAGAGACTGATGAAGTGTCATAAAGGAAATGACTTTATCATGAATTCAAGTTATTGCTGCTAGAAGTGGATCTACAAGCTATTGAATAATAAGGCTTCTTAGTATTGCTTATGTTTTGTATTTTTGCTTTATTTTTGTTGAATAAATACTGGCACTGTGGAAAAAGTTAAATGGTTATTGTCTGAGGTTGTATTTGCCTAGTACTGGTACCGGCTACAATAAGATGATTTTTATTATGTTTTTTATTTCTGTATGTTTTTACAGAAAAAAGAACATTATAAATAAAAGATGGGGTAGAAACTGTATTGCCATATTCAGCACACCTTCATCATGCTGCTTTTTTCAACAATCATATCAATAAATACTATTCTGTTGCCAGCCATACATGCCCATCGGCACGCAGTGACCATACACAGCCATTTATTAATTTATTCATTGGGTCAATTAATTGCCTGAATAAAATCTTTTTTTTTTTCAGAATTAATATTTTTAAATGTTAAATGGTCTAAAACCGACTTTTTTCTTCTTTTGAAATATATACCACAGGTTCAGCAGACAATACAAGCCAATTCCATTTTGTGCAAATAATTGCGCGTTGCGAGAGTATTTATTCATTTTTTCATCTTTTGAGTTTCTGGTTGGTTGCTCCAGTACACTGGAGCATGGAGTACAAGATTGGCAGGGCATTTAAACAGTCAACAATACAAGTTACAAAGCATTTCAATGTATATAAGTAGTTCAAATAAAACTTCAAATTCTGTAACTAATATAGCTCAACAGGACAGTAAATTTTTAATACTTTTGAATTGAAAAATCATATAGTCAAAAAATGTTAAATCAATGGTCTACTTAGGATCCACAGCTTTGTTACCATTCTCTTCTCTTGTCTTTTCTGTCCATAGACTGTTGTACCAGAATTGACCTGGTATGCTGAACTCTCTGTATTTACTCTAATAGCTTGAACGTTGATTTGGCAACACATAATGTTTTTGTTCTCTCTCCCTCCATCAGTTGTGTTTAGATTTTTTTTTGAGCCAAATGATGGTTTACCATTTAACTCTCAAAATGAAGCCCAAAGAGCTGTGATGATCTTTGGGTGTCATGTTGAGAGTTAATGGCAACAAAGTCCAAACGCAAATACCACACTTAATCAGCTTTAAACATTTTATGTCTGCTAACCTGTAATGTGCAATAATGAAGGAATTACACCCTCCTGGCCATGGAACATTGAAGCAGAAAGCAAACCTAAAGTTCTTTAATTCTTACACAGTTCTCCCAAATTGGATATAAATAACTTTAAATCAAAGCTGAAACTCTCCACTGTGAGCTTACATTTATTTGTAACTATTATTATACTGTGGTAGAGAGATTAAAAAGAAAGTTTACAATGTGTAAATGTTTATGGGCATGATTGACTGCATTTGTATACAGGTAACTAGATGTAGCTGCTTTGATGCAAAGTGAAAAAAGCTTTCACTCGTTTGTTGAGGGACAGTGTTTCTTATTCAAAGCTTTTGCCCCTTCATTACAATAATCATTACAATACCACGCCGAATCCCACAGATGCCGGTTTTGCAGTTGCAGAACTATCACTAACTTTACTGTCTGCAAGAGCTTAGTGCACAGTTTCAGATAGACCACCAACTTTCACGTCTCTGTAAGTAAAAGGCATGCCATCAGTACTTTGTTAAAGAGCAAGGCATAGTAGACTATTGTGGTATGTGCAAATAGTACATGAGTGGTTTTCCGTGTCTATGTATATATGTTCATACGTGAGTTTTTTTTTTTTGTTTTTTTTTTGAGAGAGAGAGCATCTGCAGTGGGAGAGGGGACTATTGATGTGTTCATTTCCTCCTTATTAAACAGAAGCTAGAGATGATGTACAGAAAAGATGTACAGCAGAGGAGGAAAAAGCTGAGAGAAAGAAAGAAACATACACTTATACACATACTGGCCAAAACATGGTATTGTCTCACCTAGGTGATAAAGTGAATTTTCTGGTAGGCTCTAACACCACTTTTCATAATACTTGATGCTTCTTATTTTTCTGATCCATGCTTTGCTTTTTTTTAATATGCATACATGTTTATATTTTTATCAGATTAAAAAGAAACACATTTGCAAAATACAATTCCATGCCCCTTTATGTAGTGCCCGTAACTAATTGTCATTCAGATTTCCGGCTTTTATTCCTGGAATTTTAATGGTGTCTGTGTTCATAATAATTATTGGGCAGCACTTTTAACTGAATAAACTATAGTTTTCTATGTTTTATGGTTACATAAGGTGTGTGTCAAATTTGGAGCATATAAACAAAATTACTGTTGGTAATTTGGGAAGAAAAGTCTTAATTTTGCACAGCATGAAAAATGGTCATTTTTGCGGCACACAAAATCCTCTCTCAATCAACTGAAGTTAGCAACATTTTTAGAGAAGGGAGGTTGGTCATTTCCATGTTGCGTAAACTATAGAAGTATTTTTTTTACCGCGCACATTTTCTATATTGTATATCCCAAAAAAAATAAAATCAGCACCAATACTGTGGTCTGAACGATGGTTTGTTCAGTGATGAGTGGAAGTGCATTGGTATTGAGTTCAGCAGCTGGCTCGAGCACGCACGCACCCACCTGAGTGATGGATGATGGTATGGAGCGCAGCATAATGACAGACAATGGAGGTGATGAGGTCGGCAGTATGTGTTGATCAGTTTTTGAGGTGCTGCCTTTGTGTGTTTCTCCTCTGTGAATTTCATATGAAGATCTTTAAACGGTTGAGAGAGTTTATAGATTTTTCTCTCCATGAATGTTGAAGGCATATAAGTGGAACCTTTAAAAACAGTACCCTTAACAAAGTGTGTGTGTTGCAGGATGAGGATGTGAACCGGATGCTGGAGGGCGGTAGAAGACCCCTGCACTACGCTGCGGACTGCGGCCAGGTTGATATACTGGAATTCCTGTTGTCTAAAGGAGCAGATGTGAACGTAAGCTCACACTTGGTCATTCATTTTGTTGTGTGAAATTAACTACGTAATGAGCTTTTATGCCTTAATCCCTGAGCTTATTATTTTGCTTATATTATATATTTTTCCAGGCTCCAGACAAACACGACATCACTCCATTGCTGTCTGCCACTTATGAGGGTCACATCGCCTGCGTCAAACTCTTACTAGAGAAGGTACATAGACATGGCTTCACACATTTTCTATCAGGGTATTATGAAAGGTTCTGTGATGTTCTAAGGGTCCACACGGAGCCTGCTGTTGCCACCTGGACAGTGTGTTTATAAAAGAAAGACAAGAACCTGTTCCATGTGGTTATTTTTATTAGTGGTGTGAGCGAAGCGACGCACTATTATTGTTATTGGATCATGTTATAGCTCAAACACGCACACACACAGGTCTGATTGTATTTTCCCTGGAAAATCAGTAGATAAACTGATCCACATGTGGATCAGGAATCATTATTATTGAGAGATCTGGCATCTAATGTTTTATTTTTATGTAGTTCAGAGATGTCAGTTAGTCCTCTTTAACGTTAGATGAGTGTTCTCGATCCATGTGACCTTTTGTTTGCAAAGAACACCACACTGTGGAGAGTTTTAAATGGTAATTGTGCCAACTTCTGTTTATGTGCATTCCAATTAAACAGGCTCATAAAACAATGATAATGTTTTAAGGTTCTGAAGTTATTATGAATCGGGGACCTGAAATTCTAAATTCTTTTAGGGACTCTGGGGCGGCACAGGGAGTGTATACTCCAATCTTTCCCAAAGTCAAGTATGTTTAAATAGGGTGGACACTCTATACCATGCCTGGTACAAAGCAATCACGCCATGTGTAAGGTGAAGCTGTGTGGTCTTATCGATTATGCAATTTAATTGATATTTTGTTGGTTGGGTCAGTTAATTCTATCGACGAATTCGTTTTTGAATTCAGAACCAATATGCCATTTTTAAATGACTATGGTAAAATTTTACACATTAAATGGTCTAAAATTGATCGTGTTTTGTGAGCGTCGTTTTCTAAGTTCATGGGCAGTTGGTGCAGTACTGGACTGCAATGTGATGCAGACAGTTGTCAGGAAACAATGGGTTGCTTTGTATGAGATAATATTTAAACCATCAACGACACAAGTTACACAGCATTTCAGTGCGTATTAGATAGTGTTACTATTTTTTTTATAGTTTAAGACCTGTGAGAAATATAGCCACTTGAGACAAATCAGATAGATGACAATAGTGCTATCTAAGCTAATAAAAATTGCATTGCCCCAAAACAGTAATTTATGGTCTACTTCTGGTATAAGGCATGGAGTTTAACAGGGTTCAACGTGTTAAAATGGAACATTGTGCACTGATTAACCCATTTATCATCACAGCTCCATGCATATTTGACTGATCAAAGAAACAATTTCAATTGGAGGCAATAATCAATACTGACAAACAGCACAGATCTACCAGGTTTGATTTCAACATTCTGGATTTTTTTTTTTTCATCTATGTATTTTTCCCCTCCCATGTTCCTTTAGGGTCTCCATTCAAATGTAACACTTAATCAATCATTTTTCTGACAATGCTGAAAGAACGTTATTAAAAAGGAGAGGTTTTTGGACATCCCTGAACCTTGAGCTGAATGCCTACAGCTGATAATCTCTAGCAGAGTGAATGGGTTTGTGGTAGCATTTTATTTTCTCCCTTTACATTCTGCTTTTCCTGCAGTTTTTTAATGCTGCTTTACAGAAGAGATATATTTGTGCTTCACTATTAAAAACTAAATTTATTCAATTTAATTCCCGGCAGAGACGATAGAATTTTGCTGACACTCTGATGAAAAATCTGTATAAATCATAAATCATGTATTGATAATTAAATGGGATCTAGTGGTTGTCTCAGTCAGTTTTTCTGATAAATAAACATTTCTTGTCTAATTGTCTACCATTCATCAATTCAGCCGGAGATGTTATATGGTTCATTTATCATGTAAACTTGGACTACAGGAGCACTCGCATAGCGCATATTTATTGTTAATACGCAGAGTGGGCATTAGGTATTTAAATGTATTTTCGTGAAGATTATAAGAACCCATGTCTGTTCTTCCCCCTACGTGTAATTATAATAAAGCAATAACTTGCACTCAATCTTATTAATATGCATTTAATATCCATTTCATTAGAAATCGTCTTTCTTTAATTTAATGCCAGGCAATCCAGTAGAGATGACACTGTAGTCTTTTGTAAATATTATTTTGTAATACCATACACCTTACCCCAATTCTAACACACATGCTCAATAATCATTTTATTAGGCATATTTACGTACCCTTAATTATCCAGTCAGCCGGTCACTTGAGGAAAATGCCCATGATTTGAGTGTATTTTGGCGATTTTTATTATTATTTTAACAAGCAATCCTTTTAACTGTACTATATAACTTTTGATAGCAAATGTGCTATAAAGATGGTTAAGAATCTCTGCAGATTTTTTTCGCCTACAGCAAGACAGGATAGATGAGTAAAATGTGAGACACTAGGAGTGCTCTTAGACCGTGCAGAGCGTGTCTTATTCCGTCGGTAAATTGTCGTCATTGTCTCTGTCTGTCTAGTGGTATCTCTCCCTTTTATTCTCTTTATCCAGCTGTTTGGTCTTGTGCCACAGCTTCTTCAGCTTTTATAGGTTCTCCATGAAGCATCCCCACAGAAGCAAAAGGCTGTTACATTTGCTTATCCCTTCTTGTGCTTCCTGCAGTCCTGTCTCTTTCTCCGTGTTCATCTCATTTAGTTGCTTCTGTACAAGGCTTGTACTGTATAGATTTTTATTTTGTCTTGCCTGGAACTTGCCTGCAACACTTTTTCAGGCGTGTTTAAAAACACAATATAATCCTTTAACAAGTCATTTTTGGCCTGGCATTATCTCCATTAAGCTGCTGTTTTTGACCATTTCTTTTCAAATGTAAAATTTCTGCAGTATTCCTAATAAATGTAGCAAGCTGACACTGAATTGCATAATCTAGTTGTCAATAAGTCTGGTAAGTTTCATATCTTGTCAACGATCTTGAGGCTTATATCTTAATTGATTATCTTGATTAGTTTATGTATTTCATGCTAGCTTACAGTAACGTTGCATTGCTGAGCTCCTACTCTACAAGTGCTTCAGGATGTGCTGGTCTAGTAATGTAATATAATGGAAGTCTGTGCATCACTGTGTTAATATTGTGCAAATATGATCAGATATATGGAGTATAAATAATACTACAAAAACAAAGGCGTGTATGATGATCATGCTCATTTGTTTTGGTAACTTCCTCAGTACCAGGCTGATTTTTAAAATGTTTACAATACATTATTTGAGTATGGTATATGAGAAAGTCTGTGTCTGTGTCTGTGTGTGTGTGTGTGTGTAGGGCGCCAACAAGGAGAGAAAAGGACCAGACGGGCTGAGCGCATACGAGGCAGCCGACAGTGAGGCCATTAAAGAGCTGCTGAAGTGAGGCTCGGCTAAAAGCCCTGCAGCTCTGAGGTGCAAACAGACACCTGGCTGCCACCAGACAGATCACACACTCTTACACACGTTTTCGTCTCTGCCCGGTGGCTGCCTTGTCGTCTGCTGGGTTTTTTTTGTTTTCCACATGTTTTTCCTTAATTATTTTTTTTTTAAACATTATTTTGGGGGAGCAGGTGTATGATTACTCTGCTAGCATATTTGAATTAGTGGACCTCTCGATCAGTCACTCCATCCACCCGGACCAGCAGCTGTGAGGAAGCTGTTTATCATATCCACCCCTGTGTATCACTAAACGCACACTTAGAGCGCTTATTTACTGAACAAAGCTTTCAAATCTCGCAAACGATCCCCAGCCAAAGATTCAGTAAAGAAGAATAATGTAAATGTGTTTTGTACTGTAAGACTGATAGACCCTTTTTTTAAATTTAGAAAATTTAAAATTTCATGTCTAGTCCCTAGACAAGTAAGTCATCGGGGTGGTGTATGGCACTATTGGAGTGGCAAATAAATGATTACCCCTTTCCTAATGGGAAAAAAAAACATCACAACCTCTTTCCTGTAAAAAATATTACATTCCCATAGAGCAGTCTTCAGCAGCTCTTATAACAATAACTTTATTAAGAATTAATAATGACAAAGAAGGTAATGAAACCGTGTCATGACAGCCTGCACTTTTCCTTTCATCTGCTCAGTTACGTGCGTACTATTGAAATAATGGTTAATAAAAATAATATAAAGGCTTCAAGTTTCCTGCAGAGAGAGAGAAAGAGACAAGCAGCACTCCTGTCACTGATAACGATGGACTCGTCTGCTTACCCGACTGCATGCTAATGCCTCTGCTCTTACATTTTGGGAGGAGAGGGGGAAAAAAAACTGTGCTTTTCTCTTGCTTGCTCGCTTCCTGGATTCATTTTTTGTTTAGTTTTTTCCTTTGAAGTTGCAAATTCAACCATGAAACAAAACAAAACAGTAGTTCAGAGCTTTCTATCTGGCTTCATTGTGAGAAAGGTTGTTGAAAAAAATAAAAAGGTTAATTTGAACACTTAGCTTTTTTCGTCTATTTATTACTATATACAGGGATTTTCAAACAGTTTGATCCTAAATGGACATTATTTCCTACTTTGCTACTAACTTTGCTAAAATATTCATTTTAACATTGTATTATATCATTTACATAAATATGTGACTTAAAATAAGTAAACTGTATTCTTTGCACTGACTTCCCAGACTTTTAAAAAGGGTTGTGCTAGAGCAAATTAATCCACACCAGGGAATTGTGCTCCAACCAGACCAGAGGAGTCTGGTTTATGCATGATTTATAAGCTTGTGTTTATATGCAGTAGCAGAACTAACCTCAGTGATGTTATTTACACACTCGTATATCTTTGAATGCTCTAAAATATTCTGACTGGTCAATCTTTTGCACATCAAATCCCGAATTTTTCTGTCCATCAGATTTCCAAGTGAACTGTGGGCGACCTTTAAAGAGATTAAACTTTCTCTCTTAAAACTTAGCATCGTCATCAAATTCAAACTCTGACTTTACACTTAAGGCTGTTTATTTATTAAAACATCCCACAAAGCTAGTTTTGAGAACTGACCTATTAGTAGACATTAGAGAATTATAAAATTCAAACACTGACTTCATATAGGGATGGATGAATTTGGTCCATTTTATTCAGGGTCAAGATTAGAGCTGTGACAGAATTTTATTTGTTTTTTTGATGTTGCAATTTTCAATTCAATTCACTTCAATAGCATTAATGTTTCTGATTTGTCTTAAGCAGCTAAACTGCTCTTATGTTTTAAAGTATTTAAAACTACTATAAAAGTATTTAGTGAACACTAAAAAACATTTAACTTTTTTTTTGACTCGTTTAAAAATAGCCACTCCCTTCCCTGTGCATACTGCATCAGCTCAACATGTGAATCGCGCGCAAACCACAGCTAATTTTGTGACAATTTTCCATGAAAAAAAATGGTGAGAGAGAAAGTGGATGTAAGCAGGTCAACTTTATCTATTGTTTATGAAAAGAATCCCAAAAGATTCATTTAAATAAGGTATTAGCAAGCATTTAAGGAGCCTGGTTAAAGTTAGTTTACAGCTATGTTGCAGAGGTAACCACTACATTTAAAAACAAATACTTTTAATACATTTCAGTTGTTTACATTTTTTATGACAATTAATTGATTAATAATTAACATCTCTGGTGTTCCAGTACTTTACCAAGTTGCAGAAATGAGTTTTTAGTTTGAGATCCCCTCCTCCAGTCAGATCTATGAATTTTGGAGCAAAGATAATATTTCTAGCATTTGGCCTCTTTGACCACCACAATAAATTTTAAAGAAAACTCTCCAGATGTGAAAGAAGTCAAGACTTTCCGATTTAATTGAAGTCATAAAAAATTTGTGCCATAACTATTTAGGAGTTACAGTTAAATAAAAGGCCTGGTAGTGGACCGGAGTGTTACATTTTGTTACTATTTACTTGAACTCACAACTTGAGATCCAAAGAGGTGTATTTACGAGTGACATAAGAGAGATTGCAAGAACATTTTTTTCGAAAGACCCGGAAGACCACAGAAGACAACTAAAGTGGATAACCGCAGAATTCTGTCTATGAAGAAAACCTTTTAGCCAAGTCAAGAACCCTCTGGAGGAGGTAAATGCATCATTGTTAAAGTCTATAGTCAAGAGAAGGAAGAGAATACAGACGCTTCACAACAAGGTGCAATTCAAAATCGGAGTCGGGTTTTTTTCCACAAGTATGTTGACACAAAAGAAATTTGATTCGGCTGTTTGTGGATCTCAAAGTACAAAAGAACATAAAACACTATATTTGTTTTATACAGATACTATACACTGTAATTACACAACATTCAATAACTATACAGATTAAATAAAAGCCACAAATTATTTAGAGTATGTAACAGATCAGCACTGTACATAATGTGTAAGGTGCAAACCACTGGTAACAATCAAGTTTAGACTTTGTGAGAAAACTTTGCCAGATTCCTCGGACTGATAAAACCAAAATTATTTTGTACCAGAATAAATGGAAAGGAAATGTATAGAGAAAGACAGGAACAGCCCATGGTGAAAAATATATATATATATATATCACATAATTGGTCACATGTGGCACAAGCGTGTATGGCTGCCAATGGAAATGGGTCCGTGGTGTTTATTGATGACCTGACTGCTGATAAAAGCAGGATAAATTCTGAAGCGTAAGTGTAGGGCTAGATTTATCCAAATGCTGCAACTCTAAAGGCCTGGCAAAGCAGCCAAAGGGAGGAAACTCAGCATTTGGTCATGTCCATGGGTTTCAGTCTTCAGGCAGTTGTTGACTGCAAAGGCTTTTTATCCAAGTATTAAAGGTAATCCTGTACAGGTGGTGTACAGAATCACAATACCAAAATAAATTTCGAAAATGTATGGGCCTGACTGTATGAGCTGCCTGTGAAGAGCGTTTGCAGGGTGTGCTAATATAAGCCGATGTCTGGAAGAGTTGTCCCAGGACAGAGAAGATATGCGAAGTTCTAAACCAATATAATGATGAAGGAAAAGAGGGACAGTGCAAAAAAATAATACAAAACTCTCACCTCTAGTTCCTATGTCATTAAATGGGATTTTATGATATCCAGACATACACAGGAATCTGAAATACCTTTACAGTTAACTATATCAGTATGAACAATCACTTAAAATTAAAACAACTCAAAGTTTTGGAACAATAAATTGGAAATAAGTTTTTGAGCTTTTTTTTTTTCATATCATGTTGTTAATCCTTTTGTTAGAAATCCAAGCATCATGACAGTTATATAAATGTGCTAAGTTTGTTTTGGCAATTGCAGCTTCTCAGAGCAAATGACTAACAGATGAAGAGAATGACAATAAAGTTCTCCTTCTTTCGTTGTCATCCAAATACTCGTCACTCCCTGTTTAAAGTAGATTCTTACATCCGGCATGTAACTGTTCATAACATCAGTTTAAGTCAACATTTTGATTTAAGCGCATAAATTCAGTTGGGGTATTTTACATTCTCTCACCTCGGACTGCTGTCGATATGTTTTCTCTAATGACCCGTGTTTTATCTTATAGTGGCGCTTTACATTACTGCTTTAATTAGCACCACGGTTTTGGAAAATATAAGACAAACTGTTTACTCTGTGTATTTACTGGAAATTATAGCATTGATTGGCTCTGTTGTGTGACACATATAGCCATGTCCACTTTGAGGACAAAAGTGCTATAATCGTTAAAAAAAAACAATGGCGGCTGTGAGGTAATAGGGCATCAATTCTGTCAGGCCAGTTTTGCGTGATGCTGTGACAAAATCAGCTGAACAGACAGACAGAAATTTTTCCTCAAATGTAATGCATGTAAAGATATCATTGAAAGAGCGAGTTGTGACCAATGCACTCACACACTTATCTTCTATACCGCTTTATCCTGTATTCAGGGTCGCAGGGACCTGGAGCCTATCCCAGGATGCTTAGGGCACGAGGCAGGGTACACCCTGGACAGGTTGCCAATCCATCGCAGGGCACACACACACAACCATTCACACACTATGAGCAATTTGGAAACGCCAATTAACATAACCCGATATAATATATCTTTGGACTGTGGGAGGAAACCAGAGTACCCGGAGGAAACCCACCAAGCACAAGCACAACATGCAAACTCCATGCATACAGAGACAGGAATCGAGACTATTATGTAATTAAACAAGAGAAGAAGTGCTGTTGTATTAAATATCAGCATGGCTGTGATGTGGTCGTAGGCACGAGATGCTTTCTCAAGTGCAATATTTCTTAATTGTTGCTTAATTACCACATGTCCAAAAGAAACTCCAAAGAAATATTAATACCAAACTGATGGCCTGGGGCGGCCTTGAACTCTGTTTCACTGGTTGCGGATCACTGGACCATAAGGGGCCATAGCATTAAAGCTCATAAATAAAGCTTAGACATTACAACAGGCTCCACATGCACCACATTACAGCACAGTAATTTGGGAGCTAAGATGCACCTCACAGTAATATTTCTGAAAGAAAAAGAAACAAAGAGGTAACATTACAATGCATGAAATTAAATACATTTCCTGGGTAGAGGAAGCTGTTGTGTCTGTCTTAATCTCTGATCAGAATTCTCAACCCTGTTAGGAACTTAAGAGACGATTGCTGTGGTCGGATGTTGTGCGAATAGATGTTAATCAGCATAAATGCTCTGAATAAAGGTTAGAAGTTCATTGTTTTGCGGTTGTATTTGCAAAATTGTGATTGGGTCATTTATTCAACATTATCTCAATTTTAGCATTCCCGCTGACCAGAGAACACGCCTCCAAAAGACTGCTGATCATTTGCAAACTATAACCCCTGTTCTGATGTGTTGAATTAAAGCTGAAAAATCTGTCATCTGTGATATGAATTAAGTAGATGCCCTGTCTTCCTTGTCAAACAAATGACAGTAACCATAACATGAAATGTCACAACTGAGAATGGACATTTGCTACTATTAAATTCATGACCACGAACAGAGACAGTCTGTTTTTTCTCTAATATTTTTATAGTCATGAATTCTTGTTAGGCTCCAGGCCCCCCGCCACCCTGTACACTGGGTAAAGTGGTTTAGTTGATGAGTGAGAGTAAGTGAGTGAATCTTTGTAATGTTTCTGTCCTAACATATTTTGCAACGTTAGTCATTTTTTGCAGGACCATTACTTTTCACTTTGCATAGTTGAAACCCTAAGCAGTCCTATTTTTTCCAGTTGACCACAGAAACAGATTCATATCACTGGTCCAGTGACATTTAGCAAACCATCATTGCTTCTTGTACATCAGATGAGCTGAGACTAGTCATTTAAGTTGGTTTCCCAGGTTGATTTGTCATGCCTGTGGTTGTTTTTGTAGCTTTAAAGTGGCAGAAAAATAAATGTTTTCTGAGATGTCAGAGTAATAATAATTTGTCCCTGGAAACAGCAGGGGAGAGCGAGAAGTGTGGAACTGAGGAGGCAGGTGATAAAAGAGATGGCATTTGGAACAAAAGGGAAGACAGACGTTAGAAAAAATAGGAATTAACTCCTATATACATACATTCAAATGAATTCAAATATGTTGTTATAAAAGAGTTTGAATATTGTACAAGCAACGGGTTTACATTACAAAATATATTCCTTTATCATGAAGAAAAGCAAAGATTAAAAAAAGGAAGTCCTGGGTGCATTAATCATAGTCATAGCGTAATCAGAGCATCATTTATTTAAGAGCAGGGAACCCAGCACGTATTATCAGTTTGTGTTGAGCTCTCAAGGTGCAGTCTTGTCATGGATAGGTTAGTATGACATTGATTCAAAACTGCAGAAAAACAGTGTACTACTGATAGAAAGGGAAAACGTGTAATTTAAAAAGAGATATTCTTTGATTGCCACCATCCGTAATAAAGCCACTAACTTTTATTGCTGAAATCAGACTTTCAGCAATTACATCCATTTATATCCATTCACATCCATTCATAGCCGTCTCTGCTAATCGATGTTTAGTCATTAGGACATATGACTTCACACTAGCAGTCAATGCTGTACAGGAAGTTATCTTGCTGGGTACCCCAACTTCTGGCTACCTTTTGGCACACACTTACACACCCAGTCATACACCACTGGCGGTTTGGAAATGACAGTCAGTCCACTGTGCGTATCTTTGGACTTCGGGTGGGAGACCGAAGGAATATTGCCAAAACAAGCAGAACTCAATGCTAACTGCAATAACAAGGAAGCCCCTCCCCCCCACTAATACCTTTCCAAGAGGCTTTATCATCAGGAGATCGTGAGATCAGTTCTCAGGTGATGCTACAGCCATCTATAGCATGGAGTCTAGAGAGCAGTTTGACCATGCAGGCCCACTGCATGAGCATAAATTCAGAAAGATGTGCTTGACTGGCCTCATGTGTATTGAAAAAGGCACATCATAGTCCCTACCAGTCCTTACACTCCCAAGAGGATCTTGTATGGCTCTGTAGATGTATAAATAGACAGATAATAGACAGAATAGATATTAGAAAGAATCTTGCCCACATGACATTTAACCCTGTTTGGATTTGGAGGCCAAGTCAACACCTTGAACCATTCCTGAACAATCTGCATGGTGTGCATTATCCTGCTGAAAAGTGCTGTTGGACATTTAGTCATTAAAACAGATTTTTAACAAATCTACAGATTTCATGTTAAAAATATATAAATAGTTTTGGCATGTTGAATAGGCATCTACTATGCATGACACAAGTAATTTTTCCAGCATTTGTTACATATTATTTTCCATATAATTCACTATGCCAGTGGGTCAAATATACATACACTCATTTGACTGATCTCTTAAACTCTGATCTCTGGAAAATTTAAGGAAATTGTGTTATGGCTTGATAATATTTTAATAGAAGTTGCCGGTGTCTACTTTTAAACTCAATGCCTCATTGTTTGGCATCATGGAAAAATCAGGAAACATCAGATTATTCTGAAAGAAGAAGCCACTGCTCTTCTGACTAGGGTTTGCAACTGCACAATGGGACAAAGCTCTTACTTTTTACGGTTGTTTTGCTAAAGGAGGTACTGGTGCATTTCACGAAATAGATGGCATCATAAGGAAGAAAGATTATTTGGATATATTATAGCAACATCTTCAAACATCAGCCAGAAAATTAAGACTTGGTCTCAAATCATTCTTTCCAAGTTGCTATTGGCAAAAATGGCTTAAGGACAACAAAGTCAAGGTAGGTTGTTGTACTAGCCCTGACCTCAGTCTACTGTAATAGCAAAGTTCTGGACTGAACTGAAATATTGTACGAGAGCAATAAGGCCTACAAACCTGACTCAGTTATACCAGTTCTGTCAGTGAGGAATGGGCTAAAATTCCAGCAACTTATCATAAGACACTTGTGGTGTCAGGAATTATTTAAAAAATATCCTTCCTATCAGAAACCTGCCCAGAGTGTCACACAGCCTCTGCTGGCTTGCTTTCTGCACATAGTGCATCCTGTTGCCATATTTTTCCCAGATAAGTGACACACACACGCGGGTGTCCACATTATGTAAAAGTAAGAATGATTCACCAGACCAGACCACTTTCTTCTATGTTTCATGGCCCAGTTCTGATGCTCAAGTGCCCATTGTAGGTGCATTAAGTGATGGACAGTGGCAAGTATCGCTCTGACTAGTCTTCATGTGCTCAGCTCCATGCATTGTGTGTTCTAACACCTTTCAGTCCGAGTCAGCATTAACCCTTTACACCAATTTGTGGTACAATAGCTCTTTTGTACCGATGAGCGTTAAGGCGCTATAATTCGGTGTCAGTGGTTCAACAGTTGTCTTTTCTTGGACCGCTTTTGGTAGGTACTTACCACTGCATACTGTAAACCACAAGACCTGGTATTTTGGAAATGCTTTGTGCCTGTTCTACATGCTTTACATCAACTTTCTGCTGAGTTGCTGCATTTTACAGTATATCCCACCCTTTGAGAGTGGCACTGTTACAATATACAGGGTTCGATCAATGCTATTCCCTTGATCTGTCAGTGGTTTAAAGAGTATGACTGACTGGTTTATATTGGTCAAACATACCATCTAAATAGACTCTGAATTGATGAACAGATTGAACAGACAACCTAAAAGCATTATGCTTTCATGTCACTACAGGTGAATAAATGAAGACATTCATCATCTCTATTCTTTTGTTATTATTATAGTAGCTTATTTCTATGATCTTTACTTCAATGATGCCTTTCTGCCTTTTATATTTGATGTGTGGTGCCTTAAACCAGTGTAAATTGGACATTTTCAATTAATAGCTCATGCTAAAACAAGCAGATGGCTGTGCTTAGTAAAACTTAGCAAGACAATAAAATTGCAGGAGGAAAAAAGAATCCACCTTGCCACAGTGATCCAACCTCCTTCTACAGTGAGATGCACAATGTGGGCAAATGTGTTCTATTTTTCCTGAGCTTCAAATCAGTTTGTAGCAATTGCGTAATAAAAATGTTACGGATTTTTTTTTCTTCTGTAAGCCTTCAGCCTACACACATTTAAAACCCTTTAAAATGAGCCAGTTGGCATGTGAAGAAGCACTGTTGAATAGCACACATTCTGCAAATACAAACTCTTTTCTCCATTGTCTTCACCACACCAGCGAATGTGCTTGACAGAGTCTGAGAAAAAAAAAAGAGCTGTGAATGTTGTTAAAAGTGATTTATTGTCTTCTCAATTCATTTTGGCCTGCTCGTATGGTGCTGGTGGACAAAGGAGCGAGCCAGGGAATCTTCACAGATTCCTTATCAGTCCCTCCCTCTATGGCACTATCAGGGCTTAATAATTAAGTCCTCAGGCTATAGTGAGGCTGTTTTCTGGTTGTGAGGTTTATCTACCTTGTTTCCTAGGGGACTTTGTTCAAACCTCTACACAAGAATAAGAAGTAAATAGTAAACAAGAAGGAAGTAGACGCTCAGAGTTGTATGATAAAATGTATGCACCAAAATGTGTTGGTATTATCATGAGTACTGTTTGTTTCCTTCTTTTCAGATGGAAATAGCCTCAGCTTTAAGCAGGCCTAGAAGTTAAAGCAGCCAGAATGGTGGTCTAGTTGGTCAAGTCCCAGAGACAAATAACTATGAAATAACTTTCTACCGATAACTGAATCATAAAATTATAGACCTGTTCATCTCGTGCCGCCTAAAAGACCTCTAATGCTGTTTGGAGATGGTGTTGAGAACAAACCTCTCATTCTATGTCACTAAGAGAAGTATTAATAATGTATTAACAAATAAACATCACTTGCTAAAAAGGGTTACAAATTTTGGTTAAAAACTATGGGTGTATATTTACTTCTTGCGTGTCTGTGTACCTTTACATCTACTGCCCCCTGCTGTTTGGTATGCGATTGTTGCTGGGTGAAGTCTCAAATCCATCCAGGAGTTACACCACATCTGTAAATCTCACACATTTTATCACATATGGCTTGAATGTCAAACATAATAAAATTAAAATAAAACAATTGAAACCTTGTGGGTGTAGTGGTTAGCACTGTCGCCTTGCACCACCAGGGTCTGGGTTCGATTCCCGGACAGCCTTGATTCCCGTCTCTGTTTGCATGTTCTCCCCGTTTCCTCCGAGTACTCCGGTTTTCTCCCACAGTCCAAAGACGTATAGATTTGGTTAATTTGTGTTCTCAAAATGCCTGTAGTGTGCGAGTGAGTGTGTTTATGTCTGTGTGCCCTGCGATGGATTGGCACCCTGTCCAGGGTGTACCTCGTCTCGTGCCCTAAGTCTCCTATAGGCTCCAGGCCCCCCGTGACCCTGTATACAGGATTATGCGGTAGAAGAAGAGTGAGAGAGTGAGTGAAACCTTGTGCAAATATGCTGATTTCTAACTGATTTTATTTCTCTTTCTCATCTTGGGTGAACAACCGAGAACTGGCAGGCTGTCTGATAAGTGTCCGTATTCCAGATATTATTGCCAGCTGTGCTAATTAGTACTCTCTCTCTCTCTCTCTCTCTCTCTCTCTCTCTCTCTCTCACTCACACACACACACATACACACTACCACAGTTTTCTTTCACTAATCTCATGCAGTTGCCACGGTGATGCCATCCTGCACAAGGCTAGCTCAAAATTGCACTTAATGAAGTGTCACATCTGAATGATTAGAACGATTATTATTATTATTATTATCATCATTATTAGTCTTTGTAGTCAGGCTTGCACCATTTTGCTGTCTCGCTCTTACATTAATGTACAGTATATTTTTTTAGATGCACTATATAATACACTACAAAACAAAAGACAAATATATAGAAAAAACTAGGTCAGTATGGTTTGCAGTACTAATAAGAGACAGAGCAGCTGCTTGCCAACTCACTCTCTAACCCCTGATCAAGAGTACTACTTTGTGTGTGGAACAAGTGATTGTACACCATAGTGCATTTAATGCTAATTGGGATTTAAAGAGAAACTTGTGAGATTTATGGGATGGATACATTTAGACCTACATTTAGACCAATTTAGACCTACTTTCACCCCTGATAATTACGCCAACTATCGGTTCCTAACTGTTAGTCACCAGCTCTGCCTGTCGCAGAAGGATGTGTTAATGGAGGGGAAAAATCGTAAAGAAACAACAATTAAAACATAATTTGTTTATAACAAGTTTGTGGAACTGTTGTATAAAAGCAATATCATATTTAAGGCCGAGCTGATACTCAAGCACAACAGCACTCCCTCTTGTGTGATATCGTTTACATACAGTGCTACTGTATATACTGCATATACATAAGGCAGCTAAGGCACTATGTTTTAGGCATCATATTATCTTCAGTACAAATTTTGTTTATCGTGTCTACATTATTATGTACAAAACCATTCACTATTTTCATAAATAAATAACGGCATAGAAGAATATTTATGTATACCTGTAAAGAAAGCAAAAATGAAAACGAATAAATAAATAAAGTAAGCCTCTGGGTTTTGCATAAAAATACTGTAGAAAGGAGCACGTGTTACAAAGTTACCAGAAGATCTCACACCTGGTCTTTACAGGTATGCACTTATCTTTCTGTAAGGTTATAAATTTTGTAAAGTTTTGTAAATGTAAGTAATTTTTGGAAAAATGTTTTCCACAATTTTGAATTTGTGAATTTTCCACATAATAATGTGGACATAATAAACATTAACATATGTTGCCTGAGACTTTTGCACAGCATTGCACAGACTCTCTCTCTCTCTCTCTCTCTCTCTCTCTCTACATGTATGACAAAACTTAAGAAAAAGAGTAGTACTTTATAGTGTGTGTGTGTGTGAGAGAGAGAGAGAGAGATGTTGGATGCTGCAACAGGGATGCAACCGAAATGACCATCGAAAGCCGTGTTATATTCTAAATGTTTTAGGAAATGAACAAAAACTGAACACAGACACACACATGCTGGACAACCTTTCAGACATAATGTCCACAATTTGAAGAAGAATGTAGTCCCGAGGATAAAGGAGAATGACTAAGATGTTTTTAATTTTACTTATACAAAAGAAAGGGGTAAAACAATGAATGTATAATTTCAGACAATCATTTACAACGTGCATGTGTGTGTGTGTGTGTGTGTGTGTGTGTGTGTTTGAGAGAGAGGAAAAGAATAGAGAACTGATAATACTAATTGGGTAGTGTGGAGGGCTTTATGGGGAATTTCCCCTGTGTGTCTGCTGTGAAAGGGAAATTCTGACAGCAATCATGTTTTTTTTTTTTTTTTTTTTTTTTGGTGGTGGGGGGGGGGGTGGGGGTGGGGGACGGGGGATTGGTCAGGGGGTGGAGTGAATTTGGTCAGAGGGAGGGGGGGTGCAGAATTTTAGCTGTGTAATTAACTGCATTTGCCATGGAGTGGAGGCAACACTCCAAGATTCAGACTAATTAGAATAATTGCTATAATACGTTAGTGAAAATTTGTCTTGTACGCGTTTTCTCGTAATACTGAACTTATAGGACTGTGCCTGGCTGAAAAGCTTTGCATCCTCCTCCACCTGGCCAGACATGGGAAGCTTTACCGTTTCAGGATTGAGTTTAGCACTTGACCTCTTTGTTTTCCTCAGGGAGTAATTGAAACTCAGGCCAACCGTTCTTTAAAACCAACGTGTCTGGGAGATAAAAACCAGCCTGTATGTTCACTGCTGCCTTTCAGACAGCAACCTATGTGCTTTGACAGATGTCTGCGATTTTCGCTCCACTTTCTATTGATTTGGGTTCATTCAGTAGGCGGTGCATGCCCTTTTATGACAGAGAAAAAGAAAAGATGAAGAGATAGACACAGCTGCTAGATTGAAAATAATAGTAGTCTTCTGCACGAACGCCTCCAAACTTTTGACTCGGCTAAAGAAGACACTTAATTGGGAATGCAATAAACATCATTGTAGCTATCAAGCATTTAATTGATGGGATCAAGTCAGTGAGTGGAGAGCTTGGCACTTCACACGGATAAGGAACAACAGCTCTCTGACAACGCTGATGATGCCTCCATGATATCTCTCTTACATTGATTAAAAAAAAAAAATTCAGGAGTAGATGACTGTCCATCCATTAGGCCATTAGCTGTACCCCAAGTGTGTATTTCATTCTCAATTGCGCTCTTCAGCTGCCACTATAATGCTCCACTGGGTGCAATGCTTAATCAATAACCACAAACGTTTATGGCACTTTCTAAAGTTCAAGGGTTGCTGAGAGTAATAACAGCCCCAGTGAAACAATCCTAGACAGCACTAGTGAGCGTGCAAGGACCACAACGTGTCTGATAGCTGCCATTGTGTTTGCTGAATAATTCATTAGTGTAGAGAGAATTACATATACACTACTGGTCAGGGAACTGTAGGTCACCGTCTTAGACTGAGTTTGTTTAACACAGTTCTCAGAGTACCCCTAAAGAGTGTGTGTGTGTGTGTGTGTGTGTGTGTGTGTGTGTATTTGAGGGTGTGTATTTGAGGGTGTGTGTGTGTGTGTGTGTGTGTGTGTGTGTGTGTGTGTTTTTGAGTGTGTGTGTGTGTGTGTGTGTGTGTGTGTGTGTGTGTGTGTGTGTGTGTGGGTGTGTGTGCGTGTGTTTGTGTGTGTGGGTGTGTGTGAGTGTGTGTGTGTGTGTTTGTGTGTGTTTGTGTGTTTGTGTTTGTGTGTGTGTGTATGCGTGTGTTTGTGTGAGTGTGTTTGTGTGTGCGTGTGTTTGTGTGTGTGTGTGCGTGTGTTTGTGTGTGCGTGTGTTTGTGTGTGTGTGTGCGTGTGTTTGTGTGTGTGTGTGTGTGTGTGTTTGAGTGTGTATGAGTGTGTGTGTGTGTGTGTGTGTGTGTGTGTGTGTGGTAGATACAGCTGTGGGTTCATCTCTCGTCGGCCCATAGTGATTATGGACACTTTCCTGCTTTAAAGAGCTAAAATGCAAGTTAGTTTAACCCATTAAATCATATCTCAATGTGGCAAGTACAGTGTTATAATTTTTTTTAAGTAAATTGTAGTTCTATATAAATTTTTCTATTGTCAAGAAATGGTTTTAGAGTAATAACTGACTGAGATAAGTTCTGCACCTGACATAAACTAATCCATTATACTGTAATAATTACTAATTATGTTTCAGATGGCATCACGTTGTTTAACCCTAACTGATGCAGTGAGGAGCTTCTTATCTTTTAAACAACCATGTCAGAAGACTTATCCTGTGATCGTGGCTGTATCGGAAGGGTGAAATGTATGTCCTGTTTCAAGCAAAGAAAAGAACTAAGGAATTTTAAAATACTTAAATTAGGTTTAAAAAAAATTGTAAAACACATTATTAACCCCTGAAAAAGTTAGTGGTGAGCCATTATCTTTAAAGAAGAAATGTGGTTACAAACTTATTTAAATAATCATGATGAGACATCACTTAGTGAAATCAATTCATAGTATACCTTACAGCTATAGTTAATAATGAAAGTAGGAGCATTTCTACATTCACAATGCAAAGAGAACTCATTGGACTAAACCTGTTGTGAACTTAAACACTCCGTAACAAAAGTGAAGCTAAAAAGCATAAAGAATTCACTGTGGAGCACAGGAAAAAGGTCATGTGGAATTATGAGTCCAGGTTGACCATGTTCCAGAGTGATGGGTGCATCAGGTTAAGAAGAGAAGCAGATGAAGTGATGCACTCATCATGCCTAGTGCCTTCCGTACCAGCTTGTGGCGACGGTGTTATGATCTGTGGGTGCTTCTGTAGGTCAGGTCTGGGTTCAGCAATGTTATGTGGTCAAAAAGCGAGGTTAGCTGACAACCTGAATATACTGAATGACCAGGTATTTCCATCGATGTTTTTTTTTTCTTTCTCATAGAAAAAATGTGTAGGCATATTTCATGATGACAATGACAGGATTCACTCACTCATCACTCATCTTCTATACCGCTTTGACCTGTATTCAGGGTCGCGGGGACCTGGAGCCTATCCCAGGAGGCTTAGGGCACGAGGCAGGGTACACCCTGGATAGCGTGCCAGTCCATCGCAGGGCACACACACTCATTCACACACTACGGGCAATTTGGAAACGCCAATTGGTCTGCAGGTTGTTGGACTGTGGAAGGAAACCGGAGTACCCAAAGGAACCCCACCAAGCACGGGGAGAACATGCAAACTCCATGCACACAGAGACGGGAATCAAGCCTGGCCAGGAATCAAGCCTGGCCAGGAATCGAGCCCAGACCCTGGAGGTGCAACGCGACAGTGCTAACCACTACACCATGACAGAATTCGTCAGGCTTAAATTTTGAAAGATTGATTCAAGGAGCAGCAGACATTATTTTCGCACATGGATTGGTCACTGCAGAGTCCAGATCTTAACCCTATTGAGAATCTTTGGTATGTGCAGAAGAAAACTTCAAGCAGCGGTCTAACTTCCTCATAATTAAAACAAGATCTTGGAAAGAAATGAATGCAACTTTGGACAGAAATAAATGTTGTGACATTGCACAAGCTTATTGAATGGATGCCATAGAGAATCTGTGCCATAATCAAAGCAAAAGTAGGTCCAATGAAATATCGTGTTACTTATTTTTGGCTGGGCAGTGTATTTTATTTTACATGGAATTAATCTAGGAAATATGAGTTTTATTTTTTTTAAGCTATCATAATTTTTCAAGATGCACTGTAATGTCAGTTTAAGTAGCTAATGTAACGCATGAACTGAAGTTATACTGCCAAACAGCAGCAACATTTACGCTCAAAACAAACTATATTTTAAGAACAAAGTTACTGTTTTCCAAAATTTTTTTATTTATGAAATCTGCAGTAATTTCGACATATAAATAGAAAACTGCTCTTTTACAGTATGTGCCCTTTGCAGGAGCCAGTAAAGTTTTCAATAGTAAGTGACTGACTAATTTTACCAAGCTACTTCACATGTTGCTAAGGTCATATGATCAATAAATTATTATAAATTGTAATGTTAACTGTCTTCGTTTATGGCATGATTTAATACACTTACTTTAGTTTGCTAGTTATAATCTTAATATGGCAAGATATCTTATGAATCAAAATGAGCAATGCATGCACTAGAGGGATTTAGAGACATGCTAGATTCACATTTGACTCCTTGTCCACACTTACAGCTTCTGCTTAACATCTGCTGTTCATTGCAAACTGGAATTCGAAAACTGTTCCTGATTTCTTGCTAAGTGAGAAAAAAACTGTAGACACTTGAGTTCCATCTTAGAGCATCTGTGTCTGCTGTTTAAAGAACCATTCTTCTCAATGATGCTGAACTCTCAATAATTAATGTAACTTATGTGTTATACCTATATTATACACGTATGTTTTTTAGAAGGCTGGTGAGAGTCTAGTGAGACTTTTATACTATTACAGGAGCTGGGGTTCAGTACTTGGAGATAGGTGCTTCTGCATCTTTTAATAATCTTCAGTGATTTTATCCACAGAGATTAAAGGAAAAATTGGTAAACATTACAGCTCCTGCATCATATCCATGATGATCTGGCTCTCTCAGGAGCTCCACTAATTAATCTAATCTTCAGCTCAATCAGTGTGCAAAATACAATCTTTCTTCCCCTTCCCCTAACATCAAAAACACAATTTCTGGCATAATAATGACAACAAGGTGGCAAGGTGGCTTATTGGTTGGCACTGTCGCCTTGCACTCTCAGATCCCGGGTTTGAATCCCGAGTCGGATCTGTGTGCATGGAATTTGCATGTTCTCCTTGTGCTTGGTGGTTTTCCACAGGGTTCTCTGGTTTCCTCCCACAGTCCAAAGAAAGGAAAAAGTCTTCTTTTTTAAAGTAAAAGGACTACTTTCTTGCCAAATCATGCAGATACAGGTCAATGTTCAAACTTCAAACATCCGAAAAAAGTAAAAGTACACTATGACCTCTGTGACCTTTGTAAACTCGTTGAAGTTTCATTGTTGTTGGTGGCAAATGGGCATGTTTAAGCGTGTAAAAGAATGTTAATCTACTACAGTGGAACCTCGGATTACGAGCATAATTCTTTCCGGAAGCGGGCTCGTATTCCAAATAACTCAAAGCAAGTAAATCAAAGCACATTTTCCCATAAAAAATAATGGAAATTAAAATTATTCGTTCCACAGCCCAAAAGAATAAATACATAAAATAATTAAGACAAAATATAAAGTAAAAATAAAACAAATTAACCTGCATGTTACAGTACCTTAAAAAAAGTAAAAATAAATCCGACAGGAAAGTGTTTCCATTTATGCGCACAGGCGCTGCGTGTGTGTTTTTCTCCCTCCTGCGCTGCTGAGTGTGTGTTATGTGTGTGCACACGCGTAATTTGTCTTCGTGACGGTTGTGTGTGAGTGAAGCACCCCCTCTCTGTTTCACACACACACACACACACACTCTTTCTCTCTCGCCTTTACTGTGTGTCAGTGTTTAAGTGTGTGTGTTATGTGTGTGTGTTTTTCTTTCTCTTGCGCTGCAGACTGTGTGTGTGTGTTATGTGTGCGCGCGCATAATTTGACACCGCGCCTGTTTAAACACACACACGCTGTCTTTCTCCCTCGTCATTAGTGTGTCAGTTTGTGTGTGTGTGTGTGTGTGTGTGTGTGTGTGTGTGTGTGTGTGAACTGGCGGTGTCAAATTATGCGCACACACATAACACACACACTCTGCAGCGCAAAAGAAAGAAAAACACACACACACTCACACAGACACGGATTGATTATACCAGTAAGGGACGAGCACTAAGACCCAGCAGGGGAGATGAATACCCGCAGCGCCAGAGAAAGAAAAAACGTTGGCTCAGTTGTGATGACGCGACGCTCGGTGTCAAAACAAGAAGCGCATCTCGGTGCTCGTAAACCACGACAACGCTCGTTTTTTAAGTCAAAATTTATTACAATCTTTGCTCGTCTTCCGGAACACTCGTAAACCGCGTTACTCGTAATCCGAGGTTCCACTGTATAATTTTAACACACAACTTTAACAATAACTTTTTAAGTAGCAGCATAAAGCAGCAAAAGGTCACATCTGGCTCCTTTTCATCAGGCAAGAATGCAGGCTGTAATGAGTATGGACTTAGCCAAACTTCAGATTCCAACATGGGAACGTATCACTATAAGAAGTTGAGCGACTGAGTGATGGGGTATGGCGTTAAATGGTGCTATGGCTGTCTGGCACCTACATTATCCAGCTGACCCAGGGTATGTTTGAAGCTCCATATACTAAGGAGCACATTGTTTCATTCAAAGTTATTACAAGTCTTTCAAGTGAATCAACCTATATATAGGATTCACACTTGTATACTTCTTAGGTTAGCCCAATATTATATGGCTAAAAAAATTTTGTGAAGAAGTTTGTTTTTTTTTTTGCTTCTTAGATGTGAGATATTCCTGTGTGGTAGAAATCCTATTTAGACCATATACAGATTTGATTTTCTATGGATGATTAGTATTCTGTTCGTCTTTTTACTCAGCGCCTCAGTAAATTCATTGGGTTTCTCCAGGGTCTAGTTTCAGAGCAGTGCCATTATTTCTCTCAATGCAGAAGCAAAATGTGTTTTGTGAAAAAATTACTCTGGCCAGAGTATCATCCAGAGATCATGAGGTCAATTCCCAGGTGACGCTACAGCCATCTGTAGCCAGGAGAGCCGACTGTGTTCTCTCTCACACACTCTCCCATAACTCATAGTAACACTAGTCAATCATTGGCGTCTGTGAGCTCGCGCAAGGAGAAGGTGTTATGCCATCATAATTGTGTAACTGTTGTGTGACACTGTTGTGTATGTCCTACACATTTTTTTTATTTCCCTGCTCTGCCACACCCTTTTCTATTTGGAAAAGGTTCATAATTAGCTGACTAGTTAAATCAGGTGTGCTGGGAGCAGAGAAAACACTAAAATGTTTAGTGTATGTGGTTCTCCAGGAACTGACGTAATACACCTTTTAGCCATAAAATTCAAAGTAGTACAAATAATCATAACACTCAATGCTGGCCATGAAAGAGAGGCTCCAGAACACATAGTGCACCACAGTCTACCGCATGCAGGGCCCGTCAGGTAAAAAGCCCAAGGGCACTAACCTGGCCTCTAAACTGGACACTTTCTAATAATTTTGGCACAAGAGTACCCCCAATACCTAGGTGGTTTTAATGGTATGGCCAATCTATGTACAGTATGTTAAAGTAGAGTATGGTGTTTGTGACATATGCTATTTGAAAACTATACAATCATAATTTCATATACTTGCGTGTTGTTGGGAGATGAGGAGAAGCCTGTTAACCTCTTCACAGATATTAGTCAGAGCTCGAGCTCATACGCTGGTGCTTTGAAGCAACGTCACTGCCTGAGGCACCACGGTACCACTCTGATCATTTTATTTCATTAATTAAAATAAAGCAGCTTTAATGGTGTCTAAGGCAGGAAATAAATTCACATGATGGAATGTGTGCTTGTTAAAGCATATTTTTCTTTCTTTTTTTCCCCCTGGGAGAACCACCGAAGGTTCAGTTTAGAAGAGTAGTACTACTTGTAGTACTGTTTTAAAAAGCTAGGATCCCTTAAAACATTTCTTGTGTAGATGTATTTTTATAAGCTTAAAAAATAATGGCCTTTTTAGGAAGCTGCTTCAACACTGATGTTTCTTAAAGAAATGTTGTTCCTAAATTGTTGAACTGAATTTTATGCAGAATATATTGCATGCTGGAAGAGAGACAACACCTTAGCAAGTGAACATATCTTGAATATAGTCAAATAATATTAGCCAAAATGAATAATGATTTCCTGTTCTATGATGCCAATGATTCTGGTATACTTCAGATGTGTTCAGGCAGATATGTCTCCTCCACCAGTTGTTGACAAGTTATTTGTTAATGTTCAAGGATCAGGTGTTTCTGAGCCACCTTTGCTAGGATCATCATTCATGGACGTATCCTTCTTTAAAATGTTTGCACCATTCAGATGTTTCACTGCGACTAAGAGTCTCACCACTGTGCGTGAAGTCTTTTGTAAATGTCAATCGGTTTTACACCTTCATTCTCGAGAACTGTCATCACAAGTCCCGGTTTGACTTGAACACGCCCCATTGTAGTAGCAGCAGTAGTAGTAAAAAGTATATACTCTCATATTTGATTCACTGTAATTGTATAACAGAAAATACTAGACATACAGTATTTGACAAAATTTACGATATGTTTTAACTGAGATGTTTTTTATTGCCGTCTATTGCTGAGCAGCAATACCAGTGAGAAATGTCTTAGACCAAGCCAGATCAGACTTATTTATTTCCAGCAGAATTATTTAATTCGCTTTAGTCTGTTGGTGTCTCTAGGCACCTGATATTTCTTTTTATATGACAGTGTAGCAGGCACTGAAGAGAAAAGTGCAGTCTCTTGTTTTTCCTTTTATTTTCTAATGCTTTAATAACTGCAGTTAGTTCTGTGTCATGTTTATCTGTTGTCGTTGTTGTTGTTGTTGTTGTTTTGTACAATCTTTGCATAACCAACATCAGCATCATACTGTGGACATCATACTGACCTCCTTACCACCAAGCTCTTAACAAAAACCTAAATCTTTGTAGCAGTGTGGCCCTCATCCAGGGCTTAGTGTGAAGCACAGAGATGATGAAATGCATTGAAAAAAAAAGCACACACTTAGTTCATTAACAGATTTAAATAATAATAGCATGCAGTGTGGAGCGTTTAGTGCGTAGTGACAGGCACGCTTGTAGGGAACAGCCCTCTGTGATTACCATATGGTATAAACTAATTAGATCCTAATTCCTATTTCTAAGTCATTTCTTCCAGTATGTTCTCACATCAGATGCCTCTTATAAAAGGCCCAGTAAGGCAGATTTAAACTGAAATCGATGATATGTAGTGTAAGGGAGGGTAAAATAGCTTTTTTTCTCCATTTCCAATTCTCTTTTGCTATTGGCTCTGTTTATATCCACTTGCATCCTCTTTTTAAATTTTCTTTACAGAAAATGTAATTAAAAATCTTGGAATGTTGCTATTTTCATAAAAAAGGAGTTAATATTAAAGTACACTTTATTGCCAAAAGCCTTCGCTCACCTGCCCTCACATGCATATAAACCTTGAGTAACATCTAATCCTTAATCCACTGAGTTTAAAATGAGGTTGGCCCACACTTTGCAGCTATAACAGCTTCAACTCTGGAAAGGCTTTCCACAAGGTTTAGGAGTGTGTTTATGGGATTTTTTGATCTGATCCAAAAGTGCATTTGTAATTCATTCCAACGGTGTTCTATCAGGTGGAGGTCAGGACTCCGTGCAGGTCAGTCAGGTTCTTCCACACCAAACTTGCTCATCCATGTCTTTATGGACGTTGATTTGTGCACTGGTGCGCAGTCATGTTGGAAGAGGAAGGGGCCATTCACAAAGTTGGAAGCATAAAATTGTCTAAAATGTCTTGGTATGCAGAAGCATTCAGGGTTTTTTTTACTGAAACTAAGGGGCAGAGCCCAACTCCTGAAAAACAACCCCACACCAATTCCAACATGACTGCATACCAGTGCACAAAGCAAGGCCAATAAAGACATGGATGAGCGAGTTTGGTCTGGAAGAACTTGACTGGCCTGCACAGACTTGAGTTCAGCTTTTATTTGTCACATATACATTATAGCACAGTGAAAATCTTTCTTCGCTATCCACGCGTAACTTGGGTCAGAGCGCAGAGTCAGCCATGATACACATGCCTGGAGCAGATAGGGTCAAGGTCCTTGCTCAAGGGCCCAACAATGGCAAATTGCTGGGGCTCGAACTGCCAACCTTCCGATCATTAGCCCAATGCCTAAGCCCTCTGAGCTAAAGTACCACTGACCTCTGACCTCAACCCGATAGAACATCTTTGGGATAAATTAGAGCAGAGAGTGCGAGTCAGGCCTTCTCATCTAAGATCAGTGTCTGACCTCACAAATGGCCAAAATGGCCGAAAATTTCCATAAACACACACGCCTTGTGAAAGCCTTCCCAGAAGAGTTGAAGCTGTTCTAGCTGCAAAAGGTACGCCAACATGGATTAAGAATTAAATGTCACTCAAGTGCATATGCATGTAAAGGAAGACGAGCAAATACTTTTGGCAATCAAGTGTATGTGACCCATCATATCAAGTCAGGTATTACATTGCACATGTTAGTTTTACAATATAGCTAAGTGTGCATTAGGTGAAGTGTTTTAAATGTTTAAATGTGTAAAACTAAATACTTTATGGGTGGGTCACTTGTGCTACTGAAATACGAATATTTTTTTCACTGCAAAATGATTCTACATAGTCAATCTTCATTATAGTCATTTTTATTAGTGTTTTTGTTTGTCTTTTTATTATAATATTAATAACCCTATTTTGACACTTTTTATTGTTTACTCAAAAACGTAAGACTGGCCTGTGTGTATTGCGTAGGGCTAAATATTCAATTAAAACAGAGGCTAAGAAGCTGACTGATGATGGGCAGAGAGACTGGATAGTGACATGCAGTATTAAATACTTACTAGACCTTACTAGATAAAATATTAATTATCATATTATCATCTGATCTGTTTTAAATATCCGTATTCATATTTTAGTGTGAGTTCAAGATAACTGAATCAGTGCAGGAATACATTATAAATATACATTCATAATGTATACATAAATGCATTAAATACATTTCTATCTCTATTTTATATTCTTGTCCTCCACAAATCTGTCCTGTGCTGTAACCCTGAAATGGTGACATCGCCATCTCATTACTGTCTTCATTATTTCCATGTTATCCCAGTAGCTTAGGGCACATCATTGCTGGACATCAAGGGTTGATAATGCTATAGAAGTAGATACAGAGAGCCACAGGGGTTGCTTGGCTTTCTGACCCTTTGGATGGCATTATGTACAGCCTGTAGATTGCAGGTTCTATACTAACAGTTCCAGACAGAACCAGCCTGGAGATTATAAAGTCGTTGTGAAGCTAATCATCCCTTATTAAAGGAAAGGCCAATGAATTAATATATCCGGGGTCTAAATGGATTCAGAATGTTAATCAGAATTTAAAGAGGGGTGTGTGTGTGTGTGTGTGTGTGTGTGTGTGCGCGCATGTGCGTAAAAAAAAGAGCACCAAGGTGAAACCTACACATTGTGGAATCCAGCAGCCGCTGGAATTACTCAGTTACTAAAAGATATTCATTTTGAATGAAGCAAGTTTATCCTCCATTCCATTAGTATTCACTCCATCATTCTTGGCCACTAAAATGCAGTTTATGTTCCAGGTATTATTTATGGATCATTTTTTACCTCAGGCTAACAAGGCTAAAAGGATTTGTTGACCACTCCAGTTTAATCCATCTCCAGTTCTGAGTTACATTTAGGAGTTGTGTGTCTACTGTATATATACAGTGGGTACGGAAAGTATTCAGACCCCCTTACATTTTTTACTCTTTGTTATATTGCAGCCATTTGCTAACATTATTTAAGTTCATTTTTTTCCTCATTAATGTACACACAGCACCCCATATTGACAGAAAAACACAGAATAGTTGACATTTTTGCAGATTTCTTAAAAAGGAAAAAACTGAAGTATAACATGGGTTTATATATTCAGACCCTTTGCTCAGTATTTAGTAGAAGCAGCCATTTGATCTAATACAGCCATGAGTCTTTTTGGGAAAGATGCAACAAGTTTTTTACACATGAATTTGGGGATCCTCTGCTATTCCTTCTTGCAGATCCTCTCCAGTTCTGTTGGTGGACACCCTTTTTTTGGTCTCTTCAGAGAGTCAGGGCTCTAGCTGGGTCATTCAAGGACAGTCACAGTGTTGTTGTGAAGCCACTCCTTCGTTATTTTAGTTGTGTGCTTAGGGTCATTATCTTGTTGGAAGATAAACCGTCAGCCTAGTCTAAGATCCTGAGCACTCTGGAGAAGGTTGATGGCTGATGGCCACTTCCAGCAGAATAATGCACCATGTCACAAAGTTCGAATCATTTCAAATTGGTTTCTTGAACATGACAATGAGTTCACTGTACTAAAATGCCCCCCACAGTCGGTTAGCGGCACCAGCTTCCCTTTCTGCCCTTAATGGCGAAAGAGCCGAGCGACCGCCTGCAGCTCAGTGGCGCTCGGTAGGTGAATCTAGCCGGGGACAGGGCTACCCATCGCGGCTAGGTAACGAACTCGTCTCAAAGGTTTTGCGGCGATGCCGAGGCACGGGACCTCGGGACTACCGCTGCAACGTCCTCAGGCCTGAGGGACAGCGTATTCCAGCAGCCGCTAAACTAGCGCCGGGGGGACGGTTGGGAAGCCGTACTGGGATTTACGTCAACTGTGTGCTGGACGGCGCCTTGCTGCGGGCGCTCGCGGACACCGGCTCCACTGTTTCGCTGCTGCGCTCTGGATTACTGGGGCAAAGCAAGCGTGTTTGCAGACGGCCCGATCCCGCCTTCAACATCCGCACCGTTGCTGGGGGCTACGTGAAGGTACAGGCGTGTCGCACGGTGCGAGTCCAAGTGGGTAAGCAAACTTATTCACACATTCTTTGTGGGTGGAGGTGAATGTCGAGGAGGACTGCATTTTGGAGTTGGACATTTTGGAGAGATGGGGTGCAGTGCTGAATTTGGCTAACGGAACTCTGCTTGGTAACTTCGGGGTAGCCAGGTTGCTAGGACCCAAACTACAGCCAAACAGGTTAGTAGCCCACACCTGGGGGGCAGAACTTCCGGTAGTAGACCGAGCGGGAAACCTACACGTTAATGCCGGCGCGTTATCCCGACGGCCTGGCAGCAAAGCGCGCCATCGGAACTGCGAGCGAGTTGAGCGTCGTTGCGTCGTAGAACCCTCGACTCCGAACATTCTCCCCATGCAGTCCTCCAGGCTCTCCGGCGATGATAAGCAGTCCGAGCCAGCGTGCAGCCAAGTTACTACATCACCCGTAGTCGCTTCGCGGTGTCACAGTTGGACCGTGACCCGCTCATCGCCAAGCAGGAGAAGGGGGGCACCTATGGAGCTTATGGGCGTGGACACTTACAGCCGGGGGCGAAATTTTGCTGCTGGAGAGCAGGTATGGGTGTGTTCCTCCGGAAGGAAGAGGGGGCTCTCGGCCAAGCTTATGTCCCACTGGGTGGACCCCTGTACCATAATTGCTCGGCTCTCCGATGTCATCTACCGGGTGCGGTTAGCGGGGCGGGCACGAGTCTTGCGCCTTACCAGCCGCACACAGACAAAACATCAAACTCTGTGGAGGCCGGACCGCCTCAGGACAATGTTCGCGCTCATCCCTCACCCGCCAAAGGACTCCGCCTCCACGCCTCCGAGACGAAGTTCGTCATGGTGACCGGAGACGGTCACAGCTCGGGTGACGACCAGCATGCCTTGCGGTGATGTCTGTGTGTTTACCATGTTGGGGAAGGGTGTTTGAGTTAGTGGCTTCAGCCCTGTTTGTGTGTGGTGTGAGTGTGACGTGTGGAATGTGCTCCGATTCATGCTTCTGCTGAATTGCAGGTAGGTTCTTGTGTGCTGCTTATGCTATACAGTGCTGTGTGCATAATAAAGTACTCCCAGCCATTGCATACTTGTGCTTCGCATTTTGTGTAACTCTTTAATTGTGTAAGAGACTAATAATTCTAGTGAACTGCAGCTCATAGAATCCTAAGGCTCTGTTTACTTCTTAATCGGCATCCAGGCTTTATTAGCCCAATCCTAAGATGTGCTACGGTGCAAATCAGACCCACTAACTGTCCAGTGGGCGATTCACGAGTTAAAATAAGGGAAGACAAGAGCAGATTTATTTAAAGAACAGAATAATAAAGCTCACATGTAGAGCTTTAGTTCAGGCTAGCGTGGTTTTACTGCAGCTCAGCGTTCATCATGATTAAAGAACATGGACGTCTTTACCGCTTGATAGATTTTTATTTGCTTTTTCTGTTTACAGCATTGCCATGCACAAAATCAAGCAGGCAGTTTCCCTGGGTCGTGGCCAAATGAAGAAATGTTCCATGCACCTGCTGATGCATTACCCACTTTAGATTGCTTTTTGGGGTGCTAGGAAATAAGTGTTTGAAATTGACATCACCATCAATCAAAGCTGAGTCTGTCTTTGTAGATAAGACATTACTTTCATTTCTTTAGGTTTAGAAATACTTTGCACAAATGCAATAATAACAGCATGTAAGTGGTTAGTGATTAATGATTTAAAGGTAGACCATTTTTCTATTAAAATCATGCACTGTGTTTTGTTTTTGTTTTGTATTTTTCTCAAAGTGCCTTTTATTGTTTTGTTTAAATTAGGCTTAAGGTCAGTGCAATCGAAAGCATTGCCACTTTGTCTCCTACAATGTCATCTGGTTTGATGCTTATTATTGCTTTTAATATCAGGCAATTAAAACAGGACGTTTTTCTTGCGCTCTGTCAATTGCAACTAATAATACACAACAAACTCAGGTTATTTTAAAGAAACTCCAGCTACAGCTTTTTTTGTTTTTTTGCCCTAGCACTCTAACTCTGACATCCCTCAAACCAGCCCAGAGCTTATGTTGCAAATCTGCATCACACGTTTCAGCAAATTGCGCTCGGCTTTCAACCTCATGCAATGGCTTGAAATATTTATGAAACTATTAAAACCGAGATAGCTGCTTAGCCCTCTGTGGAATTAATATAAGGCTAACTTTAGTCTAAAAATTGTGGCTGAGTATGCATATACAGTAAATTCTAATTTGTGAATACATCAATGTCAATTCCTTTTTTAATGCAGTAGCTTTACTAATCCTGAAGTGCTTTGCAAATGTTCTGTGCTCAGCTTCTTTCACACTCGCACTTTTATGTAGGAATTCTGGTGGTCAATTCCAGAGACAGCGGTTAAATGGGAATCCAACAAAGAGTTGAATTGCAAGAAAGAGCTTGACACAGCAATCAGCCCAGGGAAGACACTGAGCACAATTCTAGGAAAATTATCAGGATGGCCCATGTGATTTAGAAGTCAGCACTGTGAAAGAGATAACAGGAGAAAAAGCCTGAAGCCAACAAAGAAGAAATGCGTAAAAAGAAATTGGAGCAAGTCAGTGAAAGAGCTGTTGGCCATTCGTACAAAGGGTGAAATTATTCATGAAAAGAAATGGCGGCGACCAGGATGCATCATTTATAAGTGAGTCACAAGCAGACTTCGAGAGTGGTCTAAGCAAAAGGAAGACGCACTTAATAAATAATTTCAAGTGTTTGAAATGTAAATTTGCCCAAACCTATTGTGTGAAACAGGATTTTTTTTATAGCAAATGTGAACATGTGCATTTGTTAAAATAGTGTTTGAAGATTCAAGGACTGAAAACATTAAGCCCAAACATTAGGCATAATAATGATCTCCTGGGTTTTAAATGTACGGGAAAAAAAACTGTTAAGGTGTAAACTGTGTAAACTGTTAAGAGCCTGGTAATCCCTAAGCGGTTAGATCAGGGGCGCCAAAGCAAACACATTAGATTAGGCCAACTCGGCACACCAACTTGGGTTAATACTAAATCACTTTCCAACTGTCTGAGAAATTGTTCAAATTTAAAAATGTAGTGGTAACCCATCATTACCACTAATACCACCCTCCATTAGAAATCATACTGGAGCAATATTTAAAAATAAAGGTTTTAACATTTCCACACACGGTGTATCGAACTTACAGGCTTGGGACTAAACAGTTGTGTGTCCATAAGATAACCAATAGTTAGTGAGGCAAATTAGGGAAAAAAGGCTTTATTATGATAAAGGGCATAAAGATTGGACTTTGGAGTAATGGAAAATGTCCTGTTGTCTGACGAGTCCAGATTGACCCAATTCCAGAGTGATGGTTATGTTTTTTTTTCTTGATGGCACAGCTGTATTTCAGGATGACAATGCCAAGCTTTACTGGGCTAAAAGTATCAACTTACTAGATTAGGGCAACTCAGCCAACCACTGGGTTAAAACCAGATCCATATTAGCTAGGGAAAATGGACGACTTCTTTACAGTAATATGTGGATGAGATGGTTTGGCACACCCTTTGCAGCTATAACAGCTTCAATTCTTCTCAGATGGCTCTCCACAAGGTTTAGGAGTGTGTTTATGGGAATGTTTGACCATTCGACCAAAAGCACATTTGTAAGATCAGACACTGATGTGTCTCCGCTCTAATTCATCCCAAAGGTGTTCTATCAGGTTGAGGTCAAGACTCTGTGCAGGCCAGTCAAGTTCTTCCGCACCAAATTCGCTCATCCATGTCTTTATCGACCTTGATTTGTGCACTGGTCCGCAGTTATGTTGGAAAAAGAAGGGTCATCCCCAAAGTTAGGAGCATTAAATTGTCCAAAATATCTTTGTATGCTAAAGTATAGGAGTTCCTTTAACTGGAACTAAGGGGCCGAGCTTCTGAAAAACAACCCTACATCATAATCCCCGCTCCACTAAACTGCTTGGTACAATGAAGTCAGACAAGTACTGTTCTCCTGGTAGCCACCAAACCCAGACTAATCCTTTGGATTGCCAGTCAGAAAAGTGTGATTCGTCACTCCAGAGAACATGTCTCCACTGCTCCAGAGTCCAGTGGTGGCATGCTTTATACCCCTGCATCCATTGATTCATTGCACTTGTTCATGTAAGGCTTGGATGCAGCTGCATGAAAACTTATGCAGCTGGATGCGGCTATGAAAACTTATTTCATGAAGCTCTCTAGATGCTGTTCTTGAGTTTATCTGAGGGCCACATGAAGTTTGAAGGGCTGTAGCTATTGACAATGCAGAAAGTTGCACTTTGTGGCTAAATTGCTGTCATTCTCAGTTATAATACCACTAACAGTTGACTGTGGAATATTTATTACAGAGGAAGTTTCATTGGCTGCTCCGTTATATGAATTTGTTCATCTCCAGTGGTGAAGATTTTGCATGTGGGAGTAACCGGTGGACCCTGAAGAAACCCACACAGGCACAAGAAACCCATATCCGCCTAAAATCCAACATTAAATTCTTGGGCTTTGAAACAGCAATGCTCCCCACTGCACCACGGTTTGCCCCTGCTATATAATATTATAGGTCTTAATCTAAATGTGAAATTAGAAAATAAATACAGCAATAATATATTAATGAATTAAATATCTGGCTCTTATTCCGTTTTGAGAGAATACACGACAGATCAATTACCCCTTGGGTGGACTGATGTTGCACTGGTCTTGCAACTCTTTCATCAGATCCTCAGTGCAGTTATATAGAGCTTTGCAGTGTGACTTTTGCAATGGTGGTCTGATTTGGCTCTGATAGAGCTCTTTCAGCTTTTAAAGCTCAGTATTGATCCAATGGTGAATCTTTTCTTATGGGCATTTTTTGTGGGGGCCCATTTCCTCATAAGAATGGAGAAACAATAAATACCTTACCTAGCTTTTAGTCATTAGGTGAAATACTTGATGACTATGTGTGCATATATGTTTGGGAATGTTTTACCGAACCAGTGCCCATAAAGCTCAGCCTTATCATGTGTTTTTTGGTTCATTTACTTACACTCCCAATGGCAGTATTTTACATTCAGTCTGTGTAGATGCTGAAAATGTCATCAGTCACACTCATCAGATCTGTATGGATAAATGGATAACTTCAAACTGCAACTTTTTTATGTATACACTAGGCAGACTAATATATACAGTAGGCCTATATATATATATATATATATATCATGTGACCATCAGAAGAGAGGCATATATTTTTCATGTCGAAGTATGTCCCTATACTTATTTAGTATATATATATATATATACATCTATATATTTATATATACTGATAAGCTATAACATTATGACCACTGCATACTAATGGCCTCCCTATTGCCGCCAAAGTATGCCACAGTAATGACCTTTGTGTCCTGACACCTTTTCACTGAAACCACCTTAACTTTTTCAGCAATCTGAGATAAAGGAGCTCTTCTA